>NW_027283452.1:0-24903 GCF_046629955.1 Centroberyx affinis | reverse complement strand
CTCACAAATATGGTGTTGAGAGGACAGCACATGGTGTTACTGCCACACCCCTCTCTATCCTTCTTTCACATGCCCACGCAGAACACACACATGCCTGTGAAGGCTTGCACAGTAACAGCAGGCCAAAGCCACCCAGTCACTGGCAATCACACACACTCTCCCGCAGACATACATAATCATACACATGCACACATACCATTCACAAACATACACACACCCCACACACACACATTCCTCCTCTGCCACACACACACACACATCCCACACTCATATTCCTTGTCATCCACGCACACACACACACACACACACACACACACACACGCATATACACACACACTAGCATCTCTTATAGCACAGTGAACACACACAGCCCCAAACCACACTCACACACACATTGGTGGGCACACACCCCTCAAGACACCCACGCAAACACAGGCAGGCATGCGCATGGGACGGCAGTGGCAGCGGTACAGTGTGTACCCTACTGTGTTTGGGAGAGAGAGAGAGAGAGAGAGACAGATACAGACACAGAGGATTGTGGCTCCATTAGCCTTACAGTGCCTTTGCTGGACTCTGTCAAAGCATTAGCAGGTTAACTAGCTAGTTGTCCTCTGCCACCCTGTCCACAGCTCATTGATCATGTGCTCCCCCAGTGCTAGGCAGCTATTTGCTACCGGCCCATAAGGAATGGTTTCCTGGCAAACAGCAGTGGGTCTGGGGAGGGATAGAGTGTGTACTGTGTGGCCAGCCTGCCCGCTCACACTGACTGAAGAGAGCAATTTTTTTTCCTCTGACAGGCGTTAGCTTAACGGGAGATTGAATACATTAGCAAAGAGAGTACACACTGCCGACCCCGCGGCTGACCACTGCACTTCACTGCTGCTGCTGCTGCTGTTTGCGCGTGTGTGTGTGTGTGTGTGTGTGTGTGTGTGTCTGTGTGTGTGTTTATTTGCAGCTGTCACACACAAGTGAGGCCCTATTTTGTGGTGGTTGAAGGCCAGACTCATTCATTTTCCCTGTGGCATTTTGATCTGTATTTGTGGATGTCAACCCCCCCGCCTCCTCCCTGCTTTCAGATGCTTATTTTGGGCCTATTTGCCTTCTATTCCCAGACCCAGTTAGCATTAATGAGCTGTTATGTTAGCCACTAGCGGTGCTATCCCAGCCTTGTCACTCCTCTCTCTGGCATTGTGTCAACACATACAAATGTAGCCAGCCTACAGTTTTACATGCTTGCTGGCTGGTTGCTGCATTGTTGCTGCACTGCTGCTGCACTGTTGCTCCATCTTCAGAAGGAACTGTTCAGCGCTCATGTAGGACAGAATCAGGACTTAGCTGCCACTAAAGGCTATCAGGGACTTATAGGTTCCAGCATTTTGTCGCATCATGCCTCAACTTGCCTGAAGGCAAACATGCCAATCTGTGTCACTAATTTGCCAACTATTTGGCTACAGCCACTACATGCAGGCTGTCTGTCTTTTTCCTGGTGCAGCTTCTTGCAACTGTTGGATCAGTGAAACTAAAGGGGCTGTTTGTGGTTTTGCACCAGAGTGGCGGTGGTCCCATGCATTGTGCTCCATCAAGCTTTACTGCCTGGCAGAGTCCAGGCTGATAATTTAGCGTACAGTAGTTGTTGTTTGTTTTGTTTTGCTTTTCCAAATTAAATCCCTTTGCGGTCAAACTCTCACACTGTCATCAGAAATTTCACTCTATGAACAAAACCCTCCGATAATCACATCAGATAATGAACTGGAACAAATAAACCTCTCTCTCCCTCTCTCTCTCTCTCTCTCTCTCTCTGTCTCCTGTGGCAGTGCGGAGTCTAATGACTCTTCCACTTCGTTCCTCCACTCGTCTGCTGCCTTCCGTCTCTCCTCCTCACATTCCCACCATCGTCTCACTTCATAAACAGAAACGCACTGCCACTGCCCTCCTTCAGAGAGTGCCTGCTTATTAGGAGCACCAGACCTGGAGAGGACCCAAAAACAGTGACTGTGTGAGAGTGTGTGTGTAAGAGCGTGAGAGAAAGAGAGAAGAGAGAGAGAGAGGGACCATGGCTGTTTATAGCCTCAGTTTATAGACATTTATAGTGTGTGTGTGTGTGTGTGTGTGTGTGTGTGTGTGTGCGAGTGCATGAGTTTTGGACTCTGCTAAATGTGTGCTTACATGTAGTTGTTTAAGCATGTGCTTGTGTGTCTGTGTGTGTGTGTGTGTGCATGTGTGTTCTCTACTATTTACAATCCCTTAGGACAGCAAGTATGACAGAGTGTAAATATTCGCACTCTGCATTTTATACCAAAATGGCATCTGCATCGTCAACCATTCAGGAACAAATAGTATGTGTTTAAAACATACACACTTTGGGGAAGAGGCATAAAGAAATCCTTGTTACATTGCCAAAACATGTTGCACTCCTTTCTCCTTCCATTAGACGAGGGGGATTTTTTTCGGGGTTGTCAGCAGCATGTATTTTTCCCCTGCGTGTACAGTATTTCACCTGGGCCTGGCCGCTGCTGATGACATCATCATGGGAGCACATACGGGGCAGTCATTCGGTCGGGGTGGGATTTTGCTGATCAAACGACCCCGCATGAACACAGCGGCAGCCTGGCCATTGTCCCATCAATCAGCTTGTAAATGTCATTGGTGGGATGTGGGAGAAGTGCAGCTATGGGATAGATGAAACGTGTTGAGAAGACTTTTATCCCGCACAGTGGGATACAGTGGGAAGCATGACTTTAGCCCTGGTCTGGCCCAGTTATATAAGTTAGAGCCTGCTTTCTTTAACTAGCAGTTGGGGCCTGGTTTGGTTCGCAGGCTTTGCCTCCGCTGGGTCCCCACATGACAAGAGCAGTCATATGCCTCATTGTGAAACTTGGATCCCAGGATTGGAAACTGGATTTTTCTTTCTGGGTCCTGGGCTGTAAAGTTTAACACCCCAGGAGTTGGAGACTCTGTCAAATAATGTAATTAGGGTAAGGTCAGTCTGCCCTGTGAGCTCTCTGCTTATTGATTCCATACTACAGCAGCTTATAGATAAAGTTTAGAAAAATAGTCAGTGCTTAGCAAGGCCAAGTCAACTCAACCCTTTTTAGCCTAGTGGAAGCTTATACTGATCTATAAGATATTGATTTTTTTTTTTTCAGTTTTTTCGTGTGTGTCCTTGAAGCCACTCACTGTGGCAGGAGATTCTCGTTTGGAAGACATTTTTTTCATCAACGCTGGCCTGGGATCAGCTCTTTTTACTAATCTCCAGTTTCACCCTCTCGCAGCGATTCTGCAAAAGCATATCCAGGGACTGATTACAGGATGCCTACGCCGGCTGCCATAGCCAGCAGTGGTGCTAGAGCCTAACGGTGGATTTCACACACTGACTGTGCGCGCACACAGACACAGTCACACAAGCCACACAAATACCACATACACTCATACCTAATGATGTGGATTAGAGCCCCACCACAGCATCAGTCTGCCTCGCTGTCTATCTGTTTGATCAGCTAATTACCACCATTACACACACACACACACACACTACCCAAGAGACCGGCCTCACGCAGCGAGCCACGAGGCTTTTACTCCCCCTCTCCCTCTCCATCCCTCCCTCTCTATCTCCCCTCTTTTCTTTATTCTTGGCCTCAGACCAGCCTTGACAGCTTGTGAGTTTTAGAAATAAAATATGGCCTGAAAACTGAAAAATGGATGGGTGGCCTTGAAAGTAGTTGAATTTATAGCAGTGCACACTATGGCACTCCAAATGATTGGTAAACACTCGGCTGCAGTGTACATTTCATGATGAGGATAAAATATGAAATGTAAGGCTTATGATGGGAGAAATGTGTGTTTTTACAGGTGCTTAATTTAAACAAAGTGCTTCATCATCTAACCCTAAACATGCTTTGTTTAGCCAAGACCTATTTAGGCTTGGCCCTTGGTCCTGCTGCACTGCTACTGCCTTCCGAGTGCTAACAATTTAATTTTGACTCAGCAATTGCCAGTTATGTGATATAATTATATTTTTTGCTCATTCTATGTTGTTTGTCTGCACTTTATGTTTTTGATGCTCTCTTATCTTGACCTTTTTTCTCCTGAAAAACTTTTGAATTGCACTGATATTACATCAGTGTTCAATGGAAGGTTCCTTCTTTGTCAAATTGAAAAAGGACCTGAAAATTGTTTGAATCAAAACAAGGTTTATATTGTCTATCCCTAAATTTCAGATTCTCAAATTGGACTAAATGAGATTCAAGATTCAGTCATTTATTTCCATATCATCTTAGTTGAGAGGAATTTGCCTAGACACATTACTGTGAACAACAAATAGATGACGAAGAATAAAAACAATGCAATAAAAATAAAGATAAGTCATATGGCATACCATACATACACACCTAAAAACACTTATATACCACATCCACACCTACACATTACATTCTTACACAGTGAACAGACAAACAGACAGAGTAACACCATGTCGCCATAGAATGGCTCCATCTTTTAAGATCTTGCACTTGACTGAATTGTCCTTGAATTTGACATATGACTCAGTATGAGAAAGTCTTCTTCCCTGTCCTTCTCTCCCCCCCAATGTCGTCTTTACCCTCTGGCTCTCCTGTAGTTCTCTCAACTCTTTGCCTTTCTTGCCTATCCATCTCCCCTTTTTAACTTTCGTTTGTCTTTCTCACCTTTTCGTATCTTCTGTTTTTTCATTTACCTCGCTATATTTTCCTCTCACGTCTGACCTCTCTCCTTCATTTCTTCTCTGCGGCACTGCAGAATGAGAACACGTTTCGTCTCTGTTAATTACCATAATCGATGGTGGCCCCGGCACCGTGTTACCTATGCTGCCAGTTTCTGGCGTGCTACCACCTATATGCTCTCCCTGACCCCTGGGGAAACAAATTACCGCCTCTGGAGCAGTTCCTGCTCGGAAGGATTAGGGTCATTACCTGGCAGCCGGGCCTGGAATTCTGCTCAGTGCATTATAGCCTTAAACTTTAACCTACATCAAATAGCTCAAAAAGGCAGGAAAACAAACAAGCCGAGCCATTAGTAGCTTCTCTGTTTTGCTGTTCTTTATAATGGAGAATCAAAATGCAAATAGCAAAGGCCCTCAGTGCCAAAACATACATTTAATGCTTTTTATTTTTACTCTTTTATAGCCAGAGTTTTGTCTAGACTTGGGCTTTTTTTTAATCCTTGGCTCATTCATTTTTCTTGCGTTTAATTCCAGAGGTTTGATGAAAATAGCTGCCATTTGGCTCTACAGGGCTAATAGTAGCCAGCTGAAGTGGCAGAGCTGGAATTCCCCTTATATAGGCTGTGTGCTGCTGCTGCAGCGTTGTGTTTACTCACCGTGTAAAAAGGCAGCTTTACGTTTCCTTAATTTCATTTCAACCTGTATAAAAGAAGGCCAAGCAGAACGAGCTGGTCCGTGCCCCCAAACCACACTGTTCAGCTTCTAATTTTAGTAGGAGATTATTAGGAAATATTTCTTTTACTCTCTCTCTCTCTCTCTCTCTCTCTCTCACTTTCTCTCTCTCTCTCTCTCTCTCTCTCTCTCTCCGTCATTCGCTCATACTTACACACTCATGCAGTCGTGGTAGGCTGAGCGGTGTGAAGATGGAAAGCTCTTATAGGTGGTCTGTGATGAAGTCCCTACCATGGGCTAACAGTGTGGTTTAAAGGGCGGGCTCTTGGAAAAGCCACAGTATGTATGTGTATGAATATAGGTTTACGACTAGAACAACTTCTTTGTCCCACAGGAATGAACTCCCCATTTTAATTTCCTGCCATTCATTTCCAGAGGTACAGCATGAGGCCCTTTTTGGACCATGGTGGGTCTCCCATCTTTAAGATTTGCTGCAGTTGGCACCGCAGCACCCTAAGTATTTTACAGCGTGCCTATCAATGAAATAGCAGGGGAATAACACCGTGGAGTGTGTAGGTGTGAGAGATGTGTTTTGACGCAGCCAGTCACTCCTGGCAGCTGTCCTGCGTAGCACGACCCAGGTCTGACGTTTGCTAATGAGCCGAGTCTGGTACTGCTGTGTCAGTGATGTGTGTGTCTGCATGTGTGTATCTTCCTGTGTGTGTGGAGGGATGTTTGTCCGTGCGTGCGCGTGTGTGTGTTTGTGTGTGTGAGTGTGCCGGCACATAACAGAGACGCAAACCTCTAATTGCCTAGGCAGTAAGGCCAGAAACTGGTGCCAGGAACCTCAGTAAGCATTTCAGAGTGGGCGTGTTGGGGGTATGTACCCCTCTCAGCCAATCAGCTTGCACCTTCACCAGGAAGTTGTGGTTTGGACCACGTGTTGTTGCGGCAACAGGGGAACTGAAAGGATGACGAACAGGGAAGGGAGAGAAAGAGTGCCAGGGTGCAGCCTTTGCAGTTCATTTGATACTATTCCAATTCAGATTGACTGCTATTGTGGTTATACAATTACACTGACATAATATGACATGGATGCTTTTGTATGAGTTGGTAATAATGGAAGGTGTGTGAGATTATGTGTGAAGGCTTGATCCATAGAAATGCGGGCACACACAGCTGCACACTAACAGAGACACAAACTCACATACACACATATATATGTATATGTACACTTACTGTATATAAACACCTTTTCCCTGACCTCTTAATGTAGGGCAGGTGGTGAGGAATTTGGCTCACCTTTCACAGCAAAGCATTATAATACATTGAACAAATGTAGTTACCTCAAGAACAGCTCTTTTCACTGCCCCCCCCCCCCCCCCCCCCCCCTTATTCCCCCCACACTCTTCCATTGTCAGCTAATGGACCGGCAGAGGATATAGGCACTATTCCCTACAGATGCATATACACACACAAAAGGCATCAAAAGCCATCCAGTACACTCAATTACCCTGAGAGAAGATTGAATGACATGATAGGCCATTATCAGCCTGCCCAGTTACTGTCATACCATTACCACAGGTCCTGCACAATGTGTTGTGTATTTGCATTGTGGAGTAGCCGTGTATGAAATATTATAAAACACCAGCATGCTTAGCCTAGACGTCATAGGAAGGGTTTGCATCAGACAGGTGAAAGAGTCTCGGAGGAACCTCAACAAAAACTGGTTAGACAAAAAGATAGAAAAGAGAAAGAGATACCATTGTGCACCATCCAGTCTGAAATTAACACCCGGCAAGCTGCAAATGCCCATAAAAGTTGTCCTTGGCGGATAAATGGAGTTGGATAAATGAACAAGGATCAACCGCCATACTGGCTGGTAGCTTTTTGTGACAATAACATTTGAATGCCTCAGTTATATACAGTCTTTGGTCTCTTCGCCTTTGTCCTTACTGACTACGGTACACTCTGTGACCATGAGCCAATCAAATCAAACCAAAACAATGGCTCAGTATCAAACAGGCTCCTGATTTGCTGCCAGTTATCCTGGCTCTACACAAAGCGGTCACGTCTAAACCTCTGCAAATGTTTCCTCCTGTTTCTCCACTGCCTGCATGGTTTACTAGCCCGACGTTTGTTCAAACTTTGTTCCCATGTGGAAAGTTTTAAATGAAAACTCTAAATCTGCTCTTGCTCTTTATAGAATGTTTCATACAGTGTCTGTTTCTATACACAATATAATTTCTATAAAAAATGTATATTAGTTATTTTGGCTGGTAAAAAATAGTCTTATCTGGATTGGGTTTTTTTTGTCTTGCTTAGTCTCTTTTGCTTGTTTTACTAGTTTTTTTTTTTCTATTCCTATCCCCTTACCCTTCTAGACGTCCTTTTGTCCTCTTGCCAGGCCGTCATTGTAAATAAGAATTTGTTCTTAATTGACCTGCCATATATAATTTTTCCTTGTTTTTATAATAATTATATAATGATTTTTTTTTTATGTTAATAACACTGTGATGTCTTGTGTTGTTTTTAAAACAATATATTCTATCACATATATTAATTTACATAAGAATATATGTGTATATGTATGTACTGTATGTATATATGTACTTAACAGAATTGTAAAAATCGTATTACTATAACTTAAGATACAGTATACCTCCCAGCCCCGCCTGTCACACTAGTCATTACTATATTCACCAACAGTCTCAGTGTCTGCCAGTCATTATTGAGTAAGTGGACAATGTTGAGGCAGTGAATAAAATCAGACTGTACCTTATCCTCAGTAATGAGGTGTGTGGGTAGCTGTTGTTGGCATTTGGCATGGGCATTGGATGGCGTGTGTGTGTGTTTGTGTATGTGTGTATGTGTGTGTGTGTGTGTGTGTGTGTGTGTGTGTGTGTGTATGTGTGTGTGTGTGTGCGTGATATGAGCCAAACACTGTCTTGTCGCGAGCAGCGTGGGCAGAGAGAGAGAGACCGAGAGAGAATGAATGAACAAAAGAATGAGAGAGGAGATCAGGCACCTTCCCCAGCAGAGAAAAAGAAGGCACTTTGCTAATCAGATCTTCCTCAGTTTGTACTCTGCATGCGGGCACAATAGCTGGCTTTCCCTGGGGAAGCTCACAGCCTGGCATTTCCTGCTCCGGGATGGCCCTGTCCAGATTAGAGGAAATTGATTTAATGGCTTTGTTTTAATGGCTCAAAAGGCCACATCCACAGTGGATACTTTCTTGTTCTCTCTCTCTCTCTCCCTTTTTCTCAGATTTCTGAGATGTTTTTTTCTCTCTCTCTTACAGTCTCTGTGTGTACCTCATTTCCTGTATTGTCTTTGCGGCATGTGTGTATATGGGAATTTATGCGTCTGTGCTCCTGTGCGTGTGTGTGCACACGTGTGCATGCACGGATACTGCGGCGTGCCGTTGCTGTTGGAGACAGTATGGCAGGCAGGTCCTTGCTTTAATAGAGAGAGACCTGGGATCAATAGCAGTGGTAAACCAACACCCAGAGCCTCTGGCCCAGCGGGTCACTCCCATTAACTGGAGCTGGCACATACATGCAGGACCAGTGTGTGTCTGTTCACCAACAATTCTGCTTAATTACGCTAACACAGATGTTACAACAACCAGTTGTGTGAGTGTAAGGCAGTGCGGCAGTACATAGCTGCAAATCAATGATTGATTTGACCGACAGTTTTGACCCGTGACCAGTTTTTGCTACGGACGCATATGTCAGTCCCAGTCCTCCAAAGCATTTGGGTTTCCTGGATTACATCATTCTAGCTTTATGTGTTATAATTTATACTGATAGTGGTATTTAGGGGCAGTGCCAGGGTCAAATAAGGTAGTGGTATTTGAGAATTTGCCCAGTACTAAAAGTCAATACTAAGAGCCACAAGTAGCATGTCAGATATTAATGCTACTTCTTGATTTTCAGTTTTCTTTACAAATAGATTTCTCTAATGGAGGAAATTAATTTCTATCAATCTCAGTTTTTTTATCCAAAGATCCCCAAACTAATCATCTAAGCCTATATTGTTGTTTTAGAATAATGCATTGGGTGAGTAATTGTTCAGCTCTCGGAATCAGCATGATCAGACGAGGGAAAGAAGATCTGCACATTCCAACTATAATTATTGCACTTCCATGGATAATCATTAATTGGAGGTAGTTAATACACTTCTGCACCTCTTTTGCTTTGACCAGCTTATATCTTACAGCTGTCATCCATGTTAGCTAGGACTGCAGCTTCATTTGAAGGTCTTCCCAATTTAGAACCTATGAATCCTGTGCAGTGGTAGAAAACCTTTTTCCGCAAAGTAACTAGTAACTACAGCCGAAAAATGTAGTGTAAAAAGTAAAAAGTACAATATTTCCCTCTGAAATGTAGTGGAGTAAAAGTCTAAAGTCTCACAAAATTGACAAGTAAAGTGCCAGTACCTCAAAATTGTAGTGAAGCACAGTGCTTGAGTAAATGTACTTAGTTACTTTCAACCTCTGATCCTGTGTCTGCTACTGATTCAAAGGTGGCTCTAAAAAAAGGAAAAGCACAGTATCTCTACCTGAATTGTTGATCTTCTAACTTACATGCACAGTGCTGGTATTGCTTGAAGTCAGTGCATTGTGTATTCTGGCATCTGTGTGTACAGTGCTGCAGCACCCACCCACATGTCATATTTGCCCATGTTGTCGTAGGCCTGGCTGTGTGCACAGGCAGAGCGGAGCAGCACAGAGCAGTGGGTGGTTGGTATATAACAGGGTACTGTTATTGTTCAAACCCTGTTTGCCCTGGGAAAGGACCAGGCGTTACACCCTTCGGACTATCAGGCTGTGTATTGTATGTATACTAAAGTATGGAGGTATATATGAAAAATAAAATATGAAAAAGTCAAATTAATGAAATGAGGGACAAGTGTGTGGTTTTGATTTTTGATTTGGTTTCTGTGGGACTCTCTGGGCTTTATTTTTATGCATCAAGGCACAAGTGCAGGTGATGCTGTGCATGCCGCTAGCTCACCTGGGCGTGACCAACAGATTATTGGTAATTTCATGACCAGAGTTGCCGGCGTACATTACCAAACAGGTGCAGGCGAGAAAAAAATCTGGAAGCAAGGTCACTGTGCTGGATCTTCACTGGCATGAAAATAGGGCCCTCTGTGTGTTTACGCGTACGGTGGCACATGTGTGAGTGAGACTATGCAGGGTGTGTATGTGAGGAATGTGTATCCGGGCATCCAGTTTTATTGGATCCCTCTTTCAGGACTGTTAAAGCTGTACATAGAGATACATGACAGGCTGGGTCAAATGGTCGAGTCACAGCTCAGGGGCTTTGTAGTGACACACACAACACACACACAAAAATACATTTCACACACACTCATTCATAGCACACAGCCACATACACAAAACAATCATACACAAATCAACCACTAATAGACTTAATAGTCAGTTTAATGTTTTCATTTTTCCACTTTATTTTGGAAGGCTCTGTTTGAGGTCACAAATAAAGACACAAATTGATTTCATAATAAACTATTTAGATTTCTATTAGTCTCATAATGTAGAAAAGCAGCGTTGGATACACCAAACAATCTCACATTAATTAGTCTAGCCAGTTACAGGGTGACAGAGCCGGAGAATGACGTTCATGAACAGTGGTCATTGATGGCAGCCATTCGAGTGTAATTAATTAACCATAGACACTGAAGCAACGTGTGCCCGTTCTGCAAAACAGCCAGCATGACAGTTAATAAAGATAACCCTGGGGTTTTGGCTAATGAGTTAGGTAATTATATAGCCAAGTACAATGTGATTAGCTCTAGAATGCAGACTCAGGTCAGCGAGGGGACACACACAAGCGCATGCTTTCCGCTAGTGCTAAGGGACCCTTGGTGAGGGAAAGATGCTCCGATGCTCTACCCTGGTTCCCTATGGCCCCGTGTTGTTTTAATGTTCCCCATCTGACATCAGCCATGCATGTCTCGCTCTGTTAGCTAACAGCCATGCAGAGCTAGCGTAGCCAAAGTCTGTCTCCAGTGTTACCTTGCCTGATTGTGTACGGTGTGTGCTTGCGTGTGACAGATGTGATGATACAGCGCACTATCTAGGTTATCCATTTAGACTGCTTGTTTAGTCACATGGAGTCTCAAGGCCCATGAGTCACTACACTAGAGTCCACTTGAGACTGAATCAACCCCACCCCCCCCCCACCCCCCATTTTCGCTGGGCCTTTTTAGTGATGGAATGAACTATTATTACCAAGATTTATGGCCATAGTGACACACTCCTACACTGATTAGGGGGATTGTGTGCAACCTGGCAACCAGTAGTTGCTGTACTCTTAATATTTTCTGGCCAGCTCTTGTTGGCAGAGGGTTTTTAAGTATACACAACATGGCAACCACGGAGAATGTGCCTAATGTGGAATCTCACTATATCCTCTCGTGTCCCAAATATTCATTGTTGAGGGGATCAGAGTGTGTATGCGATTTTGGCAACGTGAGTCTGCATAAATTTACCCCAGTGGAACATGGCAGTTTTAGCTGTGGTATAGTTTGCCAGTTGTGTGAAGTCACAGTTCACTGACTTTGCTTTAAATCCCAGGATTAGTACTGGTAATGGGTTATGGTTCACTGCTAAGCCGATGGAGGCACCAAGAGTGCACTGCACATCATTATATCAGCTTCACAAATAATGCATGGATGTTCAAACGCACAGTAAATAACTAAGTGCCCATAGGGGTGCTGCATTCAAAGCGCCAGCCAGCCGAGAGTCCAATGAGATCAAAGACCACGCATCTCCTTTATAGCCCAATTACAGCAGAGGTAAAAACTCTCCACAGGCCCTGAAAACATTTATGTGGTGAGCAACAAAACTGGATTACCGATACATTGTGTTGATTTATTAATGGAATGGTTTTGATGGCATCCAATCACACAGCTTTTGTTGAAAAGGGTTCTGTCAGACAGCCTCTGAGTCTGCTGGCCGCCTATTCAGGTGCTGCGTTTGAAGCTCAGAGTGAGATAAGGTAAATATCTTATGTTGATCCAGGCAATTCATTAATAACTATATTTTAACATATTCTTCCCTATCATTTATTCAGATACTAAGGCAGCATATCCATAATATTTTACTCTTTCAAAAGAAGTCTTGGGAAGCAGAATGGAAGTTGTGCAAACATAAAAGAGAATGCAAAAAAGTACTTAGATAAAGGATCGCCTCATTTACTTGCTCAAACAATCCTCTGTTATATATATTTGCTTTAGGCAATGCAATGGCAAAATGGAAAAAATTCTCTAGTCTCTGCTTTAGCTGTGGCCCATTCCTTGCTTGCAGAATAGTATCAGTGTTTTTTTTTGGGGGGGGGAAGTTAAGTTTGTGCCAAGGTTGCCCCTCTTTTACATTACCCCTGGTGGTGCCTGCACACAGCCAGTGTAGTTGGAGATCTCAGTTTTCCTCCCTTCAGAAGAAGCCATTTGCTGCCATTCATTGTTGTACAGTATGAAAAACAACTTCTTCAGACTTGAAAATGGCCCGTGCTTGATAAACCATCACACTAAGCATGAAGCCTTAATTTGGTTTGCAAAGATTCTGTTTTATTGTTATTTTATTGTGCCCAAGTTGATTATTTACATATCAGTGCTGCATTACATTACTCTCTGCTTACTGTCAGTCACTTGACACACACAGGAAGAAATGGAAGTCTCCACCAGTAAATAATCCCTCAAAACAGACTTTTTCGGTTTGTATTTTAAAAACAACAAAAACCCAAAAAAATGTAATTACATACGGCTTGCATTTCAAAATGATTGCAACTAGAAGTAGACAGTAGTAAATGAGCTATCACTCTAAATGACACCAGTATACTCCTTTAACAATTTAGAGGGCGTGCAAATCCCAAGTGTCAGTCTAAAGTTGGGGGACATACAGCATACTTTGACTACTTTTTCAACAGAGTACACCTGCTATTGGCCATACTCTGGTTGAGGTCTTACTCAGGTTAAGCTGCTTACATGTGCCGTAGATAGCCAGACATTGAGTATCCCTGTTGCCATGAATAAACCAATCAACAGAATATTCCTGTCTCTAACTCTAAAAAACGTTGCAGTCGCCAGCTACCCTCTTCGACTGTGGTAGATTACTTCTGATACAGGCGACAGTAATGATAATCCCAATAATAATAGTAATGTTAAGTACTGCTTGCCGCCATGTTTTTTGTTGACATCGAAATGTACCCATAATGCTGTGCGAGTCTGAGTCTGCACAGATGGTGTAAACCAAAAATGAAAGGATTAAGATGTTTACATGCTACAGTAACCTTTTTAATTATGAGAGTAAGCCAGGCATCTTAACCAGGTTTCTCATAATTGAAGTGAGCTTAACCGAGTTATGATGTTTACATGTGGCAACCTGAAACCAGAATGGAACCGGAACAGAGAACGTAATTCTCTGTGCAGTGTTACAGAACCATGCTGCACAGCCATGTTAAGAAAGCACTTGAGGCACTAACTGATGCTGTGCTCAAGGCTATGTGTGGTTTACTGTCGCTGTCTGCCCACAGCCAAGCACCTGTATGGATTTGTTATTAAGTCAGTAGGAGAAAAGCACAGACCAAGGGATGTTAGTTTTGTCTCATGTGATCCTTATGGTCTAAATGTTGAGTTGGCTCTGCTTTAGAATGACTGAAGTATACAGCATCCCTCTTACACACTGTTTCACGGTTCTGACAGTGCTGAGTGGTGGGAATGTTGTTGGTGCTCAGCGTGCATTTCACTGAAAGCGAAAAAAACATTTCAACTTGAGCAGAAGGGTGTCATGCCTCAAACTGGGTTTCAAATGTCTTATGGCATCAGAGGGAGTCACACCTAGCGCTTCCCCCCCCAAGCATCTGCTGAGTGCTGGAAGATAAAACAGACGTGCTGCGTGGACCCAGGCCTTCAGTCCTGCTGTGAAAAACTGGATGTTGTCTCAGGCTTGTTTGAGACGAGCAGTGTTGTTGTTGTAGTTGTTGATAAGGCTTAAACCTCTGTGTGGATGGCATGCGCTCTACCACTGTGAAGGTGCATACTTGTTATTCATCCTTCTTCTCTTACTGTCACAATCACACCTGTCACCCCGGCTCACTGACACAAAAAGGTGAGCAGAATGCCTCTTAGCTGCATCACACCCAGACACACACACACAGACACACACACCACACCTCTCTAAATCCCTCTATGTAGAGCTAAGCATTCGACCAGCCGAGGATCCCTCTAGCTGTGATGTTTTATTCAACAGTGCCTGGTTTGGTTCCCAATCCTCTTCTGAGGAGATATTGCTCCAGTAGGTATCTCTTGCCCCTCAGCATCCATGCAAATACAGCATGTGACATTGCTGCCAGTTGTGTACACAGTTTTCAGTATGCTGTTGACTCCCATAAACACATGTCGTAAGTGTGAGAGACTTCTCCTCTCATGCGTGTGTCTCGTTGCTGTGTAATCTAATAGAATGGAGCTAAAGGAAGTCTATATCATGTTGTCTGTGGTAACGGTCAACACTGGCCACCCACCCACCTCACTGGAACTTTGTTCAGCCAATCAAAACAGGTCACCGAGAGGTTTGCTAGAGGTTGTGTGCAATGTGTGGATGAAAATAGGGCGAGGGTTGATATCGATGATGTATACTGATGATTTTGTAATATACAGCTGTCAGATATGAAACAACATAGCACAAAACACAGTACAGTTACGGCACACTGTCCTGTGTCAGAAAAAGATGCACATTTACAAGGCTACAGCAGAGTAAATAAGTCACACATTAGGTATAATCTACCCAAGTACTCACCTCTCTTGCTCTTGCTTCCAGTTTGCTACACAGGCAGAGACAATTGATCTAGGTGCTTGTTTTCGTTTTGAGTGGAGCCACCCTATATTGTGGGCCTGATGGAATCAACTCATATTGAGTAAATAGAGGGTGTGTTGGATTGTTAATAATCGCTTTTACTTTCCTCACCCCTTGGGACTCAAGATTGTTATATAGCTGAATTGTCCCCCAGCAATCTCACCAGATATGTCGACTATCTTGTGTATTTTGTTTCTATTTCTCACCAACAGTGAGAAATATCATACAATAAAGCAGAAATTTTAGATTTTCTCCACAAAAGAACAGTACAGAGAAATAAAAAAAAAATAAAAAAAACATTTTGCATGTATCCACCCTGTATCGTCTCAGTTTACCCATGAAGAGTAATTGCTTGAAAGGACAAAGGAAAGGAAATGAAAGGAAAAGGAAGGTGAATCATCACATAATCAGGAAAAGATCACAGATGAAGTGAGGCCACTAGCAAAAGAGCACATCAATCATATTATTAATGGCCCCGCTCCGACCTGTAGATCTCACCGACATGAGCTCTGCTGGCATGTTAACATTAATGGACAGCCCATTAGTCTAATGACAGGTCACGTGAGCTCGGGGTAGCTGGCACAGGCCTGCTGTTTGTGATAAGGCTGCTGAAGCGGGCTGTTTGTCTTGGGTGCAGCTGTTGGAGGAGGGCTGTGGCCGGGGCATAATAGGCTCTTTTATCGGCTACATCTGGACAGACACAGAGGCAGCATGGTCCCAAACAACAGGCCAAAGACCATGTGCATTAAGACTTCTTTTTATTATTTTTATTTCGGAGACATGGTGACACTTTAACAAGAACGAAGGAGGGGAGGGTGGATTGAGGCAACGATGGAGAGAGAAGATAAGTATTGTTTGCTTTGCATTGCTGTTGGGGGCAGCATGTCACGGTTTATTTTTGTGAACTGAAGAGACCCCGGTTACTAGACTATGCTTTGATATGTCTTTTTGTGGAGGGTTTTGGCACCATTTTCTGATGGTTGCAGATGGTGGTAAAATGGATTCATAGAAAAATTAACAAGCTCCATGTAGTGCAGTGTGGTGCTGCGGGGCAAGACAGTCCTCAGAATGAAAATAAAGGGCCATTTCACTAATTGAACACAAGCTTTGGCCTCAACTGAATGTAAAGGGTCTTTTTTTGGTCCATCAGGAACTGCTCCAGGTCGTATTGGGGCAAGGGATTCAAGTAAGACATGCAGTACCAACCCCAACCCACATATACAACACACACACACACACACACAGGAGATTCAGAGACAGTGAGGGAGAAAGAGAGAGAGAGAGTGAAGGTGGAGTGAGAGTCTTGAGAGTGATTGATGATGTGTGTACAGTAGTTGTCTTGTAGACTGCGTGATCCAGCGTGTTTCAGGTGCTCTTTCATGCACGGGCGGTAGTGCAAGACGTTTATAACAAAGTCTTGAGATGGCACCGAATCTATAGACTTCCCTCTCTTCCTCTTCCCGCTCTTCCCTCCCATCTCTTCCTCCTCTCTTAATCTCCCCGCCTCGCTTATCTTTTTCTCTCTCCTTTGCCAATCCCCCTTTCTATATCCATCTCTATCTCTCCCTTGATTGGATGCTGAGCCAGCTTTTTAAACTGCAGTAATAGAGCCCAGAAATAGATCTGACCATTCCTATGGTGATACGAGCGATCAAATGGGTTTACTGTACATGATTTAGAATTCAGCAAAAGTGGGACATAATATAAAGTGGGACACCTTAAGGTTTTCGCACATATTTTTGGACTGATGAGTGAAAATTACTGTATCACTGTTACTGACCCATAGCAGTGAAACCATATGATCAAAATCAGAGGAGCGGAGCAACTTAAGAGAGGAAGCTGACCTTACAAGGCACAAGACAAAATCTACAACATAATGTTTTGTTTTGTTTTTTTGTGTTTTGAGGTTAGGCTATGAAACCATCATACATATTACACTTGCCAAGTTTGTATTTTATATTAGGGGAGCATGTATACTTAAACCAGGCTAGGCTCTGATTCTTGCTGTACTGTTATTTTAAATTGTCTTCATGGGTGTCAATTGGGTATGGTATAGTATGGTATATACCTTTCAGATTTGATCTTGTAGTTTTTGTCATTGTAATGAAAAAAAAAATGTAGTGCCAGAAATGTAAGCCAAATCTAAAAGACTCAGACCAGGGGAGCATTCAGAACCAATGTTCCCACTAAGCTGTGTAGTAATTCAAATATTAATATTTGCTATTTAAAACTAAGTCAATACAATTATATTTGTTGTAGCCTAGAGGTAGAACTTGAATTATATCATTGAAGTATAGGATACAAGAGTGCACTAACATCCTGTTCCACTTGTCAAATCCTGAATGATGAAATTTGGCTTTGGGCACACTTTACACAAATGGGTGTGACATTCCCATGTAAATATTTCATAACATGGATCCTTATCTAGTCAGGCAACATCTTGAGCCATATATTATTTGTTAGGCTACTGTGTTGGAAAAGGTTAACAACATTCATGAGTTAGATGGTAACGTGTGCTGCTGCCTTGGTACCAGAGATACAGGGGAGAAGGATTAAATTTCCCTAATTTTTATACCCCTGATATATAACATCATGGGCGGTCTTCCTCTCCCTCTGTGTGTGTTGGTGGATGTGTGAATACAAATGAGTGCATAGTGTACACACACACACATACACACACATATGCCACACACTTGCCAGCACACAGGTGCGCTTTCATCTGTGTTTGTCAGCGTACACACCTTTTTGTGTGCCTGTGTGTATAAATGTGCACTGTGTTCGCACCAAGCCTCTCTCCTTCTGCAGTGATATAGACACATATAGACAGGACACACAGCCCCCCCACTGCCGTGCTACCAACCCAATCTGCCCCACTACCCATCCTTCCTTCAGCATCAATAAGCTCTATTTCAGAGATTATCAAGAGAAAATCTCCTCTCTAATATTGTGCTTGGAGCTGGGTACAGTCTCTGTGCTCAGCATAAGCAGGATAGATCCCATATGCGTCGCTGCTATTCAGCGTCCTGCGGCATCATATCATCTCTGATTATATCTCTGTCTGTGATGTTTTGCTTCAGCCTCAGTCAAATCTCAGCTATAGATCCCTAATAGCCCTGCTCTCCACTACAGAACCTAATATGGCTAGGTAGAGCTTATTCATTAATTGTGTCACTTAGGTTCCCCATTACACACACACACACACACACACACACACACATACAGCTGTTTCTCACATCGGCTGTATACCCAGAGATATGATTTGTCAGTTTCAGTGAAATAAACACCCCTTCTGATCTTGTGTTTTTCTAAGATTTTAAGTTGGCCAATGCCAGAATCTCACTCGGCCCTGCTGTGGAACATTGACTAATGAGAGCTGTGGGAGAGACTGCAGGCTCAGGATGCCATGCTAGCTACCATTACACACTGTATATATTATGAGCCAGAAGAGCAGATTAGTTAATGGTTGTTTGGATCACAACAGTTGTTTTTTGGTCTTTGATGCCTTGGATCAAATTGAGAAATTGAGAAATTATGTGTAAGGGAACACTGGAGATGTAACAATACATTCAGCTCACGGTTCGGTTCAATAAACAATACTGGGTTCATGCTTTGGTAGTATCACCATGTTTTGAGCAAAATCTGAATGACAATTATGACTGAAAAAAAATCCCTTTTTATTTCTGAGGGAAAAATGAAAACAAAAGTGCAAACCATAAACAAAGTGACTACAGA
Source organism: Centroberyx affinis (assembly GCF_046629955.1). NCBI lineage: Eukaryota > Metazoa > Chordata > Actinopteri > Beryciformes > Berycidae > Centroberyx > Centroberyx affinis. The sequence continues at coordinate 5,923 of NW_027283452.1, read as the reverse complement.
TTTCTGAAAGATACATTTAAAACTTTTCAAGACTTTTTAAAAGACAATTCCATCCCCAAATAAGCCTCTGAAACCATGTTTAAGACTCAAACATGACATGGCTCTCTTACAGTGCTTCAGCAGTCTTTGTCTTGTCAGTTGTCTTGTTGCTGTTTTCTTCCTCAGTTGGAAGACTTGACAGAGTGTCCTCAATTTCAAATTCGCCTGAGTCCATCTTGTCACCTACAGCTACACAGTAGAGAGTTCAGCTGGGCTCACCGGATGTCTGATGACCCAAACCTTGCTAGCCTTGTGCTTTCTAGTGTTATTTCTTGGATATTTGACCGCAGCTGCAATGGCGAACATTGCATTTCATTACAACATTTCAACTGCACAATGCATATTGTCAAATGTTTGTATCGTGAAATTTCATTTCACAAATTTTGTTACATCCGTATTGAACACTGCAGCCTGTATTCTTGCCCACGCATACTGTTTTCTTTTGTTTCTTTTTGACACGTTGGTCCTATGTCGCTCACTCTTTCAGATGCAGTGGACCTCTATGGCAGTGATGATTCAGCACAGAAGTAGCAAAAGGCAGTGGACCACAGTTTGACGTGGAGCTTAAGTCATATCAAGGTAAGACCTGTATATGAACCTGGTGGTGTTATGCTTTGGGAGCGTTTTTTTAGTCTATAGTGCTTTTTAGACAAACAGAGTCTCAAGCCTACTTCTGGTGGCTTTCCACAATGTCAAGAGCAGCAATATGTCCTCATAAGCCTGGGTGCTGACACTGTGACCCACACTGAAAAGCTTTAAGGACCTCTTGAATTGAGCATTGAATGTGCCTTGTGTATGAAATGTGCTATAAATAAAGATTGCCTTGCCTTGCCTTGCCTCTGGTTTAAGGTAAAACTAGACATCATTGTTCCCAGTGAAAGGCAGTAAAGTAGATCAGTTATTTCATAAATCAAAACAAATCAAAACCAATTTATCAAAAAATGACAAAAAAGGGTGATCAGAAAATAGTTACAAGAATTTTTTTTTCATCCGTTAATCCAAACAAATTTGTTTCCTGGAGTGTTGTGACAGGCAGCAGTCCTTGCTCCTTGTGCACGTGTGTGTACGTGTGTGCGTGTGTGCATGTGTGTGTGTGTGTACGCCTGCATGAGCGCACATGTGAATCACACACATAATAAAAAGTCAGTGTGAAGTCAACCGTGCAGCCGCTCTATCTCTCTCTCTGTCTCATTCTCCCTCTCTCCCTCTCTCTTTGTCTGGCTCTCTCTCTCTCTCTCTCTCTCTCTCTCTCTCTCTCTCTCTCTCTCTCTGCCTGTGCATCTCTCTGCTCTCCCTCACTTCATCCGTCCTCTTTTTGTCTCTCTCCCTACTCTCCGGTTGAGATGAGCCTGTGGGTGAGTGCGCGCAGGGGTCAGCATGCCAAATTGACTCAGTGGTGAATAGTCCTTTTCTACGAGGGAGAGGAGAGAGAGTGTTGGGTGTACTTGATTCTTTGGCGGCCTTAAGTAGGACAGCCTGCAGTGGAACAGTGAACTGAAGCGCACTCACCCCTCTGACCTTTCGGCGCATATGTGTGCGTATGTATGGGTGTGTGTTTGTGTACACGTGATCTCAGTACACTTTCATGTCTGAGGGAAAGGGCAATATAGTTTTTTGTTTATTTGTTTTTGTGCGTGTGTGCTTTTGTATGTCTACACCTGCACCTTTTTATGTAGCAACATATGAAGGTATGTTTGTGTGTTTTTGATGGTCGTTGTGAACACAGATTCTATGACGTGTGACGGAGTCTTATCACCATCTGTCTACGTATGTGTGTGTGTGTGTGTGTGTATGTGTGTGCGTTTCCTAACGGCTGTTACGTATCCGGTAGAACAGGACTAACCTATTACAGTTCACCCCCACTGCCGTCCCGGTTGAGCAGTCCATATGCAACGCTTGCCTCGCTCTAAGGTAATGACTACCCAGACATGAAATAATTAGTAAGAAGAGGTTTTTCATCCTCGGTGCAGGTCAATTAAAGGGATAATTGAACTCATATTCCTCTTATTTACACTTTGTCATAACATGATGTAGGTTTTTTCCCCTCATCTCAACATGAATTTAATCATTTTACATGAATCCATATTTGTTTACTTTTCTGTGTTTACTGCTCCAGCCCGAATTAGTTAGAATTAGAATTAGTTGTTAATTCAAACAAAATTCCCCTAATAAAAATATCCTTGAGTGTTTTTTAGTTTATGCCTGCATATGTATCCCAGCATTCCAAATACTTCACGCCTTCGTTGTACAACATGGGCAAAACACCATGCAGTGAGAGGAGAGAAGGTTGCCCAATAGTTCAAGGCCAAATTAGGATCAGTTAATAGTCAGACACAGTGTATAGGGAGTGATGGCAACCGCTATGTTAGTTTTGAGGAGTGTAAATAAATAACTTGCACAAAACGTAGCCACTATGCAGGCAGGCCAGACAGTCAGAGGTTCAAACCCCACAACATCCACTGTGACCATCCCCACTGAACAGCTAGTGATTTCCTACATTTCCCAGAATGCCTTTTGACAGCCCCCAGAAAACGTGCCCGAGCATGCCATTCAGCTGTAGGTTATGCATGTAGGTGGAGAGAGCAATAGCCATAGTGACAGTGAAAACAAAAAAAAGTGAGTCGCACCTCATACTCAAAATACAACATATCTTTAGATTAGATTAGATTAGATTAGATTAGATTAGATTAGATTAGCCTTTATTGTCTCCCTTAGGAGAAATTTGTCTTGGGCATTCGAGAGAACACAGGTGACGTAGCAGCACACAGCCTCTCCATATACACACAATAATCTTGTGGCTGCATTGCATTATGGTCTAGTGAGGCTACTGTCGGTGGAGAAATTGGTATCTCTTCTTCTACAATGGATTTCTCGCTGTGTTATTGTACGAATGCTGAGTCTAGGAAGAAGCCCTTGCTCTTTGATTCTGAGGGACTGACACCAAAACCTGATGTTTACCATTTTTGTTTTAGATAGTGGACAGGTTTCAAATCAAACTCCATGGTAACTGTGCTGGAAAAGTCTTGTCATGATGTCCCGTTGTCTTTGTCTTCCCAAAAATTCAAGGTGCATCGCCAATAGCTATTTTTTAAGTCCTGTGTTAGTCCAGCATCCTACATGCATCCTTTCCATTCTTTGGAAACAAGTACTGCGTCAGTTGGTGTGTGGGGATGTTGCAGGAATATATCAGGCCTCTGTTTCCCGCTGCCTGGCACAGTCCTTAATGGTAATGACGCACCTAAGAATAATTATATCTGTATTTATATACTGACACACGAGGATGCACGACCACATGCAGTTTCCGTCATATTGTGGTGTTTTCAAAATTCTCTCTGCCCGCTGTATGCATGTGACCATCAGAACAGATAAACAGGAATACAAAAAGACAACATTCTCTGAGTATTCAATTGAGATGTGATGTGATAAGGGCGCTGAGTTTTAATGCACTTAATACTTCAATTGCTTGTCGATGAACTCAAGGGCAGTCAGTCAGACACACACAAACACACACACACACACACACACACACACACACAAACACACAAGAAGTAAACAGGCGTACACACACATTAGTCACACACATGCATGCATGCACATAGATACATGCACATTTGGCGGTATAGTCAGTCTGCACCCTGCAAGGCTAATCCTCTACAGTACCTATTGTGCAGGCACTCGTGTGGTGGATACACAGTGATACACACACACACACATTCACACACACACCACACACACACACACATTCACACACACACCACACACACACACACAGCAACCACAGACACCCTACCATATGGCTCAAAGGCTTATTTTATAGAGCCTACAGTGGCACCCAATCATTACACAGATTCTAACCCACCGCAGCGGCAACACAAAGCAGAGGTGGCTGTGACGGGCTGCTGACAGGCCGTCCCGCCCCTTTGACCCTCCTCCCTCCTCCGAGGATGCACTGCAGCTCTTAAACCTCAGCCAGATTTAGAATATTCGGTCTCATCCTCGGAGCCATGCTAATGAAAACATGTGAACGGTCTTTGTGATGTGGGCAGGGAGTCACCAGAAACATTCTAGTGGCTACGCGCCCAATTGGGGAACTCACTAACTAACTTCAGCACCACATTCACCATTGTGAAAAAAAAAAAGTAAAACTATGTCTTGGGACCTCAGTGACTAACTTATAAATCTGCACAACAGGGTCTAAATTTGACCTCAAGTGCTGTATATAGGAGCAGATCGGAATAAAGTTTGGCTTCATGTAGCCTTGATGATAAATCACTAGAACACACACACACACACACACACAGACAAACAAACACACACATAGACACACACTGGGGTGTTTATAAGACGTGTGGCCTGTCTCAGCACAGATCATATGGGAGGACACACCAGCTCCCCTCGATCTTTTGCCCTCACAGCATTAGTCTGTACAGTAATAATGACAAAGACTGCTCTTTTAACCAAAGACCCAAGGGGCCAATGTCTCTGTTACGAGAGAGAGAGAGAGAGAGAGAGGAGAGAAAGAGAACAAAAGAGAGGTGAAAAAATGTGAGAAAGAAGGAAAGCAACAAAGATGAGATGAGAGAGGAAGGAAATGCAACAGAGGAAAAGGAGCATTAAATGGAACCACATCTGTCCTGACAGCAAACCTCAAACACATTTTCTCTCTCTCTCTCTCTCTCTCTCTCTCTCTCCCCCTCTCTCTCTCTCTCTCTCTCTCTCACTCACTCACTAACACACACACACACACACACATACATGCAGGTACACATATTGTACACATGCACAAACACATACACCAACGGGAACCTGGACATGTTATATATAGACTGCGGTATGGACACCAAGCAAATACACACTCACACACAAACAAACACTGGGTTTTCCACAGACCTTTCCACACACACATACCTGTATCATTGCAGAAACACACACACACATGCACATACAGTGTTTATTGTCTTAGGACTAAATCCGTATCCATTATCTTTGTGGGGGTTTTTGCGGTGCGTGTGTGCGCATGTATATGTGCATATGTGTGGAACGTCCATGAAACAAAAACAAGGAGAACGCATGGAAAAGATGAAATGATTGAGTAACTGTTTCATTTTATACCTCAGGGCAGTTTGCCATGAAAGCTCTCGTCTCCAAGCTTTCAGCCCTGACAGCGCTGGCCCGCCTCACATTCTTCCACTGCCTCTCTCTCTCTCTCTCTCTCTCTTTCTCTCTCTCTCTCTCTCGCTCTCTCACTCCCTCTCTCTTTCTCCATTTTGCCTTTTGCTCTGTTTCTCATCACTGTCTTGCGTTTATGTGTCAACAAAACTGTAAACTGTCTGTCTTCTCTATGCATTCTGACAAGGCTGAGAGAACGAGTGAATCTCTGTGAACAGTACGTGAGTGTGTGTGTGTTTGTGTGTGTGTGTGTGTGTGTGTGTGTGTGCATGTGCATGTGTGTGCATTTTCCAGCACAATGCTTGATCGTTTGGGTGTTTGTGAGTGAAAGGAAAGTCAAATCTGAGCATGTGCGCATATACAAACTATCTGTTAGCATGTGTGACCATGCACATGTGGGCATCTGTGCCTCGTGTTTGTGTGTGTGTGTGTGTGTGTGTGTGTGTGTATGTGTATGTGTGTGTGCTTATTGTATATGGCCAGGGCCGGGTGCTAATCGGATCCAGGACCACACAGGCACTGGAGGAGCCGGTGGGAAAGGGGGCCCCTGGCCCTCGGTACCCCAACCCGACCGTCTGCCAAGAAAATCACCTTCCAGCCAGTTGGCTCCTCCTCGCAGGCCTCCTCCAGGTCCTCCTCCTCCCTTACCACCTTCTCCCCTTTCACAGGGTCGGCTGCATCCGGCCGCGCGGAGAAGGCGGTTAGGGGTCTGGGC
>NW_027283451.1:0-8110 GCF_046629955.1 Centroberyx affinis | reverse complement strand
ATACAAATAAAGTTATTATTATTATTATTATTATTATTATCAACCATCTGCAGATATATTATGGTCATTTTGTCCTATGAGACTGTAAAAATTGTACTTACTGCCCCTTTAAGACCATTGCTAACAAAATCCTTTGAGAATAGAATCACCAGTGTGTTTGAAATACTGACTGATGAATTACAGTTGGTATGTTAGGGTCACTCTGATTATTCTGCTGAAGCATGTGTGTGTGTGTGTGTGTGTGTGTGTGGGGGGGGGGGGGGGGGGGGGTTAGGGTTAGCATGCACATTAGACTCACACACAACACAAGCACGTTCATAAGGTGATCAATGCTGGTCCGTTTGAACGTCGTCTTTCCACAGTTCTGCATCAGCTTGGTGTCAGGACCTGGAAAGGTTGAGTCTCATTCAGATTCAGTTCTGTGCACTGAGAGTTGAAACACAGAGAATCACGCAGGCGGCTACAGGCAGGAAGAGTCTGCAGGACCTGAAACCTTTCTTTTGTTGAAGGAAAATCCAGCCTTGGATGCTCTAACACTGTCATCAATCTGTGTTCAATGCATTCCAGGAGTGATTTTGTCATGAAGCGTTGTAATGTATCTACTTTCTCTCAACCTGCCTGAATTTCTTAATTTTTTCTTAAGTTTATTAATAGCAATATCTTGCCTTACAGTTAAAAATTCTACTTTATTCTATTCTATTTATTTTTTACCTAGTATACAAGTGTAGTGTAGTATAGTAGTTGTATAGTATATAGTAGTTGTAGTTGTATAGTTTATAGTAGTTGTAGTGTAGTTTTTGTGTATATATATATATATATATATATATATATATATATATATATATATATTGTAATTTCGTGTTCTAACTTTTTACCTACCTCATTGTGTGTGTTTTTCGTCATTTATGTGAATTGCTGCTGCAACACTATAATTTCCCTTTGGGGATAAATAAAGTACTCTATCTATCTATCTATCTATCTGTCTATCTATCTATCTAGCTATCTACTTCAGTTAGTGATGTCCTACATTTCCCAGAATGCCTTTTGAACAAAACCCGGAGAAAAAGGGTATGAACTTGTTGCTTTCAATCAGATTAGGGCATATGGCATATAAATATATCTATAGCTAGTCCCCCATAACTATTTACCACCACGCCCCTTACTGAAAACGCAACCTGTCTTGTTGCTGCATTGCATTCTGGTCTATTGAGGCAACTGTCAGTGGAGAAATTGGTCTCTCTCCTCTTCTACGATGGATTTCTCCCTGTATGATGGTTGGACGTCTCTTGGTGCAAAATGGCGGCTCTAGAAAGAAGCCCTCGCTCTTTGATTCTGAGGGACTGACACCAAAACCTGACGTTTAATTGATGTTTTAGATGGTGGAACATTTTCTGCTATCCAACTCCATTGTAGCTGCTGGAAATATCTCAACTTGAGGTCATGTTGTCTATGTTTGGCCAGTTATCAGCGGGAATAACAACAAAACAACAACCACAAAATGGACTCCGAAATGCAAGTTAAATTTCCAATGGCTGTTTTTTTAAGTCTTAGTGTTTTAGGGTGGATTTTCCCTTTAACCAGCTGTATAGGCTGGTGCATTCAGAATTTCACTAAACAATAATTTCTTATCAATCAAAAGTCCAAAGTTAGCATATGAGAGGCTAATTGAATACAGGTTGGGTAAGTGGGTAACAGAATTAGAAGCTAGTACCTAGTAGCCAGTTGCTTTAATATAATAATAATTGATAATATTGATTACAAGCACCTCCAAAGACGACCAGGCCGAAGCACCACTCGGTGTTCCTCAGGGTGCAGCCTCTCAGCAGCACCTTGTCGTTGTCCAGAGCGTGGGTCTGTCCGCTCACAGTCAGGGTTCCTTTGAATTTGTCCAGGCGGTTGTTGGGAGGCTCACAGCGCACTTCACCTGAGGCACAGACAGGTCCGGTGTCAGTGAAACAGTAAAAAAATAATTCAACAGTTTGGGAGAAAAACTAAGGTGTCTATGGGAAAATCATACTTCTGATACGTTCAGGTATAAAAATCCAGGTCCAGGTGTGACTGTCACTTGTAAAGTGCCTGATTGGTTGAGTTAAACCTTAATGGGCGGAGCCAAAGAGCCCCTGGCAAACCTGATTGCCAAAGAAAATGGCAATAACTTTTTTTTTCATTCATCCATGACCGTGGCATTCATGATGTTAGAAGGTCAGCAGCTAGCTAACTAGCTTACCTAGATAGCTATAGGCTAGTATGGCTAGTTTGAACTTGGAAGGTCAGCTAGGCTAACTAGCTAACCTAGATAACTTAGTATGGCTAGACTGTATTTTGTAGGTAGTAGCAGAGCGCTAGGCGTCAAAATACTAGCTTCCTCTCTTACATATTTTCTTTTTCACTGGCTTCAGTCTAATGTTACTTACTACTAACTGTAGTTCTTGGCTCCGCCCACTGAGGTTTAACTCAACCAATCAGATTATTTCTGCTTCTGATAAATGTTCGTAGCTAAAACTGAAATCTGCAGGAAAATAGGTAAATACAACAGAAATTAAATAGGTAAATAAGTCGCAATATCTAGACCAAAAATTAAATATAAATGTAAATGAAAAATATTTTTTTCCCAAAATGGTGGCTGGTGGAAAAAATTAACAGATTAGCCTACATTAAAACTCAGGGTATCTCCTTAATGATATAGCAGCCACTTTCTTTCACTCTCTCACCATTGAAGCTAGCCAGAGCCTCGATGCTGTCACCCATCTCTCCAGTTACAGTCAGCGCCTGTTTCACCTTCAGATTGGTTTCACTGGGGGAGAACAAGAGGACATGAGAAGGATGCAACTAAAGGGAAATACAAGACAGTGTGAGACATTACCCATCAGGCATGCAGACACACACACACACATACACACACACACACACACACACACATGCGGGAATCTGCACGAATGCTTGGCTATGAAAACACTTGTATGCACATATACACTCAAGCCAGATATATGTTGTTGGTCAAATGTATTACCCATCTAATTAAGCAGGCTAGAAATACATACCCAATTAATTATGTACAGTAGATATACATACCCATCTAATTAAGCAGACCAGATATATTTACCCATCTAATTAACTAGACCAGATATACATACCCATCTAATTCAGCTGTTTCTATGTAGATCAGATTGAGAGGCTCACTGCTGGACAACAACAGAAGGTCCGCCTAAAAAAAATTAAAGTATGATGAGAATTTAAAATATTTGACACATTGGGAGATAACGTAGCAATGACCTGCGCTATGTAGAAACTATATATGATAAAATGAGATTAACTTTATTGTCACCTATGGGAACTTGGACTCAGTTGGACTCAGTGTTGCTGTTTTTTATCATTAAAAAGCATCAAAATCAATATACTGCACAGCAATTTACATATAAGATGCCATGATACACATAGATCACTCCCAAAAACTTAATTGACACAGGAAGAAACAAATTTCCATTCTTACTGTGACAAATTGATTGTTCTCCAGTTTGATGATGTCTCCGACTTGAACATTCATCCATTTTTCACTTCTCAGTCTGGTGGAAACAGAAATACATAAAACACAACATGAAACAGCATAGCAAAGTACAACATGACGCCACCCAGTGCAACATAGCATAGCATAGCATAGCATAGCATAGCATAGCATAGCATAGCATAGAATAGCACAGCATAGCATAGCGTAGCATAGCATAACATAACATAACATAGCATAGTATACCATAGAATAGCATAGCATAGCATAGTATAACATAACATAACATACATTAACATAACATAACATAGCACATCTTAACATAGCATAACATAGCATAGCTTAGCATAACATAGTATAGCGTATCATAGCTTAGCATAGCATAACATAACATAACATAACATAACATAACATAGCATAACAGCATAGTATAGCATAGAATAGAATAGCATAGCATAATATAACATAACATAACATAACATACATTAACATAACACAACACAACACAACACAACACAACATAACATAACATAGCATATCTTAACAAAGCATAACATAGCATATCTTAACAAAGCATAACATAGCATATCTTAACAAAGCATAACATAGCATAGGATAGCATATCTTAGCATAACATAGTATAGCGTATCATAGCTTAGCATAGCATAACATAACATAACATAACATAGCATAACAGCATAGTATAGCATAGAATAGAATAGCATAGCATAATATAACATAACATAACATAACATACATTAACATAACACAACACAACACAACACAACACAACATAACATAACATAGCATATCTTAACAAAGCATAACATAGCATATCTTAACAAAGCATAACATAGCATATCTTAACAAAGCATAACATAGCATAGGATAGCATATCTTAGCATAACATAGCATAGCATATCATATCTTAGCTTAGCATAACATAACATAGCATAGCATAGCATAACATAACATAGCATAGCTTAATTTATAGTTGTATTCAGTATCCCACATTTTCAATCACACTGGAGGAAAAAAGACTCACTCTCCATCGATGAGAACGTCCACCCTGCGGTTATTCACCTGCTTGTCACTATTGTGCCTGTTCTGCACAGTTGAGACAGGACAAAGGAGAGAGACAAAACATGGCATTTGTTTTAGATTAATTACATTTGGATAAAATTACAGGAACAAAAACAAATTTAAAATGTTGAAAAAATTACGTCTAGACTGAAAATAATGGTGAATTGACGATTAGATCGTGAGGAATATAAACCATTTAACAGGAGAACATAATGTAAGGATTTGTGTCTAATCATTATTCAACTGATTTTTTTTGTTCCCCCCTTGTTGTTTATTTGGCTTTTCTTGTCGTATCCTTGTATGGAGGTTTTCGTTCATTTCTATCTCTGTAATTGTTAAAAAAATTGTTCATCATAATCATCATAATCATCAATATTTAATGTTGGCTGAGTTGGCCTAGTCAGTAGGCATGAACAATGACATATGTGAATATTAAAATTGGGTTCCACTTTAACTATTTTGACTTTACAAACTGTATCTTATCCATTTAGCTGTGTTTTAAACTTACTATGTCATCGCTGGCATCCTTGACTGCGGTTATAGAGAGAACCAAGAGCAGAGGGACAGCCGTGGTGAACCAGGAGAGAGAGGAGATGGCTGGGATTAACTGTCAACAGAACACACACACACACACACACACACACACATATATATATTTGAAATGCCTCATTTGCATCCATTGGATGAAATTATACACATGAATCGCATGTTCTAGAGACTAAATAGGGTCAAAGGACATTTAAGAAAACAAAAAGCGGTAACACATTACAATAAGGGTACATTAATTAAGTGTTAGTTAATGCTTAATGAGCATTAACTAACCCTTAATTAACAGTTAACTAATGTGTCTGGTAATCATTTACTAATGGTGTTCATGTTAACTAAGGTATTAATTTATACATTATTTAATGGTCATCTTTATAAACTATTAAATAATGTATAAATTAATGCCTTAGTTAACATGAACACCATTAGTAAATTACACATTAGTTAACTGTTAATTAAGGGTTAGTTAATGCTTATTAAGCATTAACTAACCCTTATTAAGCATTAACTAACCCTTAACTTAGTGTACCCTTATTGTAAAACGTTACACAGAAAGCATCGTCTCCATCACCTATTACTGTCGTGGGGACTGAACAGATTTTTCCTTCTTGTTTATAGTTAAATAAAACTGTAATATAACGACTTCCGACACAAAATCTGCAAAAACGTCCAGTGCTGCCACATCAGAACAATCAGTTTTCAAACCCATGACCTCTGATATTTGCAGCTACGTGTTGGTGTGAAAAGGATTATTGCAAAAAAGATAAATAAATCTAAAAGACAATCTACTTCAAGAATAGAAAATGCTCTGTGTTCTTCACTGACAACAAATACATACGAGTAAACCATTCAAACAACATGTGAAGGTTATTTATAGATATACATAATGGTAACTCCTGTCTGACAGCTGTGGCAACAAAATGAGCAACTGTCATGATACCATAAAGCCAGGTCGGACATATTTGGTAACACTTGTAATCTCGCGTTAAATTTAACACTGTGTTATTTTTATTTGAGGTTTTTATGCTTTATATCGTTTTATGTAGTGCGTCTGTATCTCAGTGAGGCTTTCCTGGTTAGATAATGGTTAAATTAATATAATTTAAAGAGTAGGAATCATGAGGTTTCTAACTCTGGATAATTGTAACCCTCTGCCCTCACCCTGGACTTTAATAGCACAAATATGCAAAAAGGACAACTGTTAATCTGGTAATCTGTCCTGTCTTGTCTCTTTTTGTTATGTGATTTGTGTATTCTATGTCTCGTTTTTAATGTTGTTTTTACCTTTTAATTGTGGCCTTTAAATTGCCCCATGTGGGATAAAGAAAGTTGAGTTGAATTGAATTAAACTGATTTGAATTGAACTGAACACATCTCGTCCAATCACAATGCATGGTTGGAAACAACTGTGGTATATTAAATTGTACACACTGCATATATGGGTATATAGGTCTACTGTAGGTGTGAGTCTACTTATCTACTCCAAGCCCAATGGTACCAAAGATAACATACAACGTTATCTAGCTGCTATCATGACACGCCATCACATTCGATCATTATCACACGTGTCTTCAAATGATTATCAGTAAAAACTCTCCAACTGGATACTGCAGGTGCACAAAGGCGAACTCCCCAGGCGACAAAGTGAGTGTAGACAAACTTGGCGGCATTAGAGAAGGTAAGGCAGAAGAAAATATCTACCTGAAGGCAGAAGAGGAAGAGGAAGTAGGCGTTGGCCAGCCGCTGGAACTGCTCAAAGAGGTTGAGCGGCAGGAAGGTGAAAACGTTGTATTTGGAGGTCTTGATGGCATTGTTCTGAAGCAGGGGAGGGAGACAGATCAATATGACAAGCACTGATCAATCATACATACAGTATACTGTTCCAATGTGATGCAACACTGTTCACTGTCTTGAGGGGAATTCAGTTTTCAAGGACCGTCAGAGACACAAGTGGACGACCTACCACACTTTTACTATTTCTAACAACAAGGGATTAAGAATTATGAGGAAAAACAACAAAAAGTGATCCTGTCCCTGTTTTCCATTACAAATACACATAGACAGACAGTGGTGGAAGAAGTATTCAGATCTTTGACTTAAGTAAAAGTAGCAATAGCACAGTGTAAAAATACTTTGTTACAAGTAAAAATCCTGCATTCAAAATCTTACGGAAGTCAAAGTACAAAAGTATTAGCATCAAAATAAAGTAGCAAAATTAAAAGTAGTCATTATGCAGAATGGCCCATTTCAGAATCATATATATCATGTTATTGGACTATAATTATTGATGCATTAATGTGTTCATCACTTTAATGTTGCAGCTGGTAAAGGTGGAGCTAATTTTACTGTATACTGCTGGGTATCTTAACCTATAAAAATATATCATAATTTATTAGTTGATTTATAATTTGTATTAATAATCTAAATCTGCGAAGTAACTAGTAACTAAAGCAAGTCAAATAAATGTAGTGGAGTAAAAAGTACAATATTTCCCTCTGAAATGTAGTGGAGTAGAAGTATAAAGTAGCATGAAATGGAAATACTCAAGTAAAGTACAAGTACCTCTAAATTGTACTTAAGTACAGTACTTGAGTAAATGCACTTAGTTACATTCCACCACTGCAGACAGACTTGTTTGTTTGTTGTTGTACTTACAGCGTAGCGGTAGGACAGGTTGAAGGGTCTGTTGTTAGCGCGCAGGTGTCTCTCCTCCTCTGTGGGAGACAATACAGAAGGAAACAATAAGACTCAGAGCAGAGGGACAGAGATGTTACAGCATGAGGACGAATGTGTCATAATCAGATATTGGCGCAGTTACATTTTGACCAACTACAAGGTACATATTGACGAACATGATTAAGGACAAGGGCAAACACTTTACAATACGGTACACAAATCCTGACCAAGGAACAAATAAGGATCTTTACCTTTCCATTGGTTACATTTTTTGTAGTGCATCACCCTAACCTAAATGGTAAC
>NW_027283450.1:0-111626 GCF_046629955.1 Centroberyx affinis | reverse complement strand
ATTATACACACTATAAATTCTGGTACCTTAACAACTACTTCACTCACTCCATTACTCCTCTCACAACCACATATCAGAAGGCACTATAGTTTTAGTCACTCCTCTCATTCGGGAAATGGGAGGTATAGCTCCGCCCACCAAAGTACACTCACTGTTCAAGTCCAGCAAGGTCAGTCCCACTTAAGACATGGAAAGAAACACATCACAAGCAGAATAGTCCCACAGACTATGTTAAAGGAGTAATCACTCTTCACAACTGCATTCACACAAAGCCAATGGAATGTACCATGATATCAGCCAGGTAGTTTGTACGACACTTTCGTTCAGAGCAACGTACCCTTTGTGTGGATAAATACCCACAGGACACTGATATCACAGTGGCATCCCCATTCACTCACAGAATATCACAAACAATTTTTCTTTTTTTTTTTTCTTTTTTTTTCTTGTTACAAGTTTTCTTTTCTTCTCTTAAGGCCTTTCTCTTAGGACCCCCCTGTCCTTTTCTAATAGGTCTGTTCGCTCTTCAAACTCAGTACACACACACACACACACACACACAGAAAAAAGGCCTTGATTTGAGTGAGTCTCTCTCACCCAGCGCTTTTATCGGTCACACCGAACGGATCCGGAGGCAAGAAACCATTTCTCCCTCATTGTGCACTTTATCGGTCTCACCGAACGGATCCGGAGGCAAGAAACCATTTCTCCCTCATTTGTGCACTTTAAGGCGAGAGCCAACCTAAGTTCCTCTCCCTTTTTCAGGCAAATTCTCCCTAGGAGAAAATTCCTCCCAGTAGAATTCCCTGTTCTAAGCTTAGAATTAACAATCAAAAATCTTCAAACCCAATCAGTGCGTGTATATAAACAATATTTATACAAATTTAGAATACGAAAAGTGACCAGTTACAATTTCCACAAAAATTAGCATGCCAATCAAGACTCTAAAATCCTCCAAGAATCAAAACCACTTACTGTGTCCCGAATCTATGGAAGAGAGGGATTGCAGGCATCTCTGAAAACAACCCAGTATAATTGGGGTCGAGGTTTCCTCAGTCTGTCTAACAAACCGCCTAGCTAAGGGCAATCCATCCTCCCACAGACACAGCCAACAGGTTTCAGGATCTCGGTAGAACCTCCAAAATGTCGTGGAAATCTGTCAAAAGCACTGGACTCATACACAAAGTAAAGACACAAGCCACTTACTGATTTTGAAGATTAATGAGATTATTATTGAGTCAATAATAAGGAGACATAAGATCACACCCAAAGCTTACATCAGTATGTCTCAACTAAAAAACAGAATACTTGATCTTATATAGTTTTCTAAGAGACAAAGAAATGATCTGTGGTTGGTCAATACATATTTTCTTAAATACTTTCAACCAATTGGCACAAAGCCATGAGAGAGGGCATCCCCTGATCATGCGTCTACCACATGTGTTTATCAGACATGCAGTCATGTCACAGGACACCTTCAAAACAGAGCCTCAACATCTGGTTTCACTTAAATGTCTCTACTAGGGTCTCTTTGTCCATAATATAGGTGAAAGGTAAATCAGAACATAATGAATAAATGATAAAACTAGATACTTGACTTAGTTTACCTTGACACTGCCGATAGTTGATATTTTGCATGTATATTTTATATCCAATGTCTTTAAAGAATTTCATAATTTTCATGCAAAAAATACAAATAATATATTATATTCATTATAGATTCATCATTGGGTGTGAAAACTATACAGCAGTGCGTAATCATCAGTATTTAGAATACCTATTAGCTGTTTGGTTTGAAAACATGAACTATAAAATAAGACATACATTGGAAATATAGATAAAACAGTCCCAAAATTGATGATTCAGTGTCCTTTTATTTTTTAATAGAGACTGGACCTATCTGTTTAAGTGGCCTTGCTGTTTTTAATTTCAGTGAAAGACAACAGAGTGTTTTGAACGTGATTGATTATTCATCTGCATAACTTGGACTGCCACACGGAACACATATTGTGAACCTTGGTAGGGTGAAATGAACTATGCAAATTGTTATTGCTAACTAGGAAAATTGTTTATTGCTATGTCAACTGTGTTGACATAGCAATAAAGTATTGAACTATTAAACACTGACAGCTCGCATATTCATTGCTGACATTGCATTATTAATTTCATAGTCAATGTGAGTAGAAACAGTTTGATGTATTGGACAGAAGGCAGAGTCTGTGCTGCCTCAATGACAACACGTCAACTGGCTTCCTTAAAGGAATAGTTCACCCAAAAATTTCAATTCGGCCATTATCTACTCATCCTCATGCCAGTATAAACTCGGATGAGCCGGAGCAGCTTTCCTCCAAACAATTGCAGTAAATGGAGTCCAGTCCTTCAGGCTTCAAAAAGGAGAAAAAATGTCCTTAAAGGAATAGTTCACCCAAAACTGAAAATTCTGTCATCATCTACTCACCCTCATGCCAAATGAAACACAGGTGAAATTTGTTAGTCTATATAACACACAGGGAGGCTGCCAGCACAACTTGGTAGCAGCCTTCTCCAAAACAACTGAAGTCAATGGGGACCTGTTCTTTAGAGTTCCAAAACAAAAACAGCCAAACAATCACACTGTGAATAGAAAGACCTATACACCATTATTTGTTGCCAATCAATCAGCTGTAGTTCAGATTTGCACTAAATGATGGTGTAAATATACTGTAGGTCTTTTTGGAACTCTGAAGAACTGGTCCCCACTGACTTCAGTTGTTTTGGAGAAGGCTGCTATGGAGTTGTGCTGCAGCCTCCCTGTGTGTTATATGGACAAACTTCACCTGTGTTTCAACTGGCATGAGGGGGAGGAGATTTCTAAGAATTCTCATTTTTGGGTGAACTACTCCTTTAAAAGTCCCCCATCCAGCCGCGGCGTAACGAACCCGACGGGCTGTCCCCTCTCTCCCCTCTCGCAGGTGGGGACGGACTGGGACCCCAAGGAGCGCCTCTTCAGGAACTGGGGCGGCCTGCTGGGGCCCGAGGACGAGCCGGTGGCGGTGCAGCGCTGGAGCCGTGGCCAGAGCAACCTGACGGCCACCATCGTGTGGGTGGACCCCACCAACGTCATCGCCGCCACCTACGACATCCTGGTGGACGCCGCCGCCGAGTTCACGCACTACCGGCCGCCGCTCAGCCCGCCGCTGAGGCCCGGCGTGTGGACCCTGAGGGTGCTGCACCACTGGAGCCCGCTGGGCCAGACCAGCTTCGTCGTGGCCCCGCTGGAGTTCCACCGGCAGCAGCCCATACAGCAAGGTGAGGACAGGAAGTGTGTTGGATTACGTATTTCAGGGTTCCTACGCAGGTCTGGAAAGTCTAGAAAAGTATTAAAAAACGAATTTGATCATTTCCAGGTCTTGAATAGTTTGGGGATTTGAAAAAAATGCCTGGAAAAGTATGGAAAATGTTGCGGTTCAGGTCCGATACACACATAATTCTAGCTTTTATGTTGTTGTAGAGCCACTTTGAGTCCACGGTTTTTGTTGATGTGAAGAATAATGTTCAGATAGAGGGACGCTCTTATTACCCAGCCGCTGTCAGCATGCATTATATCAAATACCCACCAAAATCAAATCCAGTCAAGAACATATTTTAAAATGGGAACCGTGTAGGAACCCTGCCAATCATCTCACATATTCTGATATTTGTGGCTGTGAAGAACAATCTTCATCTATACAGTGATATGACCTAGTTAACAGGGGCAAGATGTCTATCTGCGTAAATCATATTGAACACCAGACAAATCAAGGTCTGGAAAAAGTATGTAATTTTTTAATTGAAAATGTGCAGGAACTCTGATATTTATTATAGAATTGATCAGTTCTACACTGCTTGATATGGCAGTGTTTCCCATCCCAGTCCTCAATTTCCAGTAAAGTAGAGCTGAAACAAAAAACTTTTTGATTTGGCATTCTGATCGGATTCCACACAAGTATTCATGAATATGTTTTACTGTTGGGTGAAAACCTTTTATCTCCAAAAATTTCAACTTTTTTAACTAAGAAAAACAGCCTTGTTTTTAGCTTTGACCACCATGCTTGATTTGCATGGAATCCTTCAATTGAAGTTAGAACATGATAGGGCTGAACAATTAATCCAAATTTTATCGAAATCGCAATATTTGATATTTAAATGAAATATTATCGTGCTGCAGAGATGTCCTGGCCTACACATCATATTCTACAGACTTAAGAAAACATCTTTGTTTGGTACAGATCCCCCACAAAAATCACACCATAATCGTTTTAATGCGTTTTTCAATGAAAATGAGAATAATGATGTAAAAACTATCATTCCCTCTAATATCGCAAATCATATCGCGATTGCAATATCAGTCAAAATAATCGCAATTAGATATTTTTTCAAAATCGTTCAGCCCTAGAACATGGAAATCACCAAAACTGGTTATAAGGTTTTTCACATCACACCAGCGATATGCATGATTGTTTATGTTATTATTATTATTATCCTGGGTTTCAGATCATAATTTTCAATCATCATGGTTTCAGTGGAGAGTTTTAGTGTCCCATGATGGCCTAAATGCCGCTTCAGAGGCTTTTTTCCACCCTGACAAGAATACAATGCTGTCGGAAACACGGGAACACTTTTTGGGAATTTTGGGCATGAAAATGATCAAATTTCGAAATATGGGGATCTTTATCGACCGTCAAAAACCCATATCGATGGAACCCCTGAGCGGAGCCACCTGTTGAAATGATATACATCCGCTCCCAGGGGGTCAGGTCATGTCTAATACTTGAATTACATTGACAAACACACACACACACACACACACACACACAGAGCGGAGGCCCCCCCTGTCACAGCTGTCAACACCGTGGATATATATAGCTTCAGTATCCCAGTCACTCACACTCGCCAGCACACACACACATATATACTGGGTCACCTCTATCTGAATTAGCCTCCCCTGGGTCGGTGTTTGATTTGTTTGACCTCCAAAGGCCTGTAAACAGTGCGTGTGTGTGTGTGTGTGTGTGTGTGTGTAATAGAGAAAAGAGGGAGTGTGTAGGACAGGGGAGAAGAGAGGGACTCCAAGTAAAGCCCAGAGTATGAATAGACAGTAAAAGTTTATGGACTAGGGTTATAGAGTGAAGGGTAGGTGGCATCTCTCTCTCTCTCTCTCTCTCTCTCTCTCTCTCTCTCTCTCTCTCTCTCTCTCTCGCTGATGTCACCCCTGATTTAAGTACATGCCTTTGTGTGTGTGTAGCTGTACTTGCACACACGCACTTGTATCCTCATTATGAATCCATACTTCTATAATAAGTCGAGTCGAGTGTTCATACTTGTATAACATGTTAAAATAGAATCTGTTCACCTCTAAATCTCCTACACACACACACACACACACACACACACACACACACACAGCAACATGAAGAAAGTAGTTTTTTTTAGCGTAGTTTAGTGTTGTCTTTCATGTAAAATATAAATGTGAAATTGTGATGGTTAGGGATGATAATAATTAACCGTTAACCTACAATAAGAATTTTGACCGATTAATACTATCGGTTAAACAGTTAAAAAAAATATTATTAAATTTTTTTTTTAAAGTAATAAAAGTTAAAAAAAAAAGTTTGTTGCATGGTAAAAGAAAAATAGGCTATACAATCTATTTCTTAAATAAATTTCTGTTTTCGTTTTGTTAATCTGTTTTTGTCCATTAGAAAGACTGGCTACCATTTGCTATTTACTTACACATTTATTTAAGTTATATATTTTTCGTGTAGGCTGTCTATTTTATTCAGTTCACAGCGCTGCAGGGTAGATGTGTGAATCCTCATGTTCTGTGTATTTTATTTATTTTATTTTATTTGTTGGTTTATTTAACAGGGACAGTGCACATTAATAAACATTGCTGCAGAGTTAGCCAAGAGGCTATTTTTCATCTGTAGTCCCTGGACCGATGTTACAGGGTCACCCTAAAAACAGAATATAACATAACATAATGTAATATAAGATAGAATTTTACAAAATGATTGGTATCATTTATAAGCATGCAGAACAATAATAAAAAAAAAAGAGAGAATATTCATGTTAATCATAGACATAAAAAGCATGCATAGTGTATAAAAATAAGACAAGCAGGTACATGAGGGCAGACTGGCAATACCAAGATAGCAACAGGTGACAGCAGACAGCAAGGGGAGTTCAGCACAGACAGATTGAGGGCAGTGAGGTGCAATTGAGTGTTAGTGCTGACAGAGCTGAGTACTAATTAACCATGTCTCTGTTCCAAACCGTTCCCTATTACAGAAATAGTGCACTATATAGTGTATCCGCCATTTTCTACTAGTGTCCGAATTCTCAACGGTTAATTTGATTCACTAAATAGTCCACTATAAGATACCCACAATGCACTACAAATTGTAGTGAACAGACAGTGTACCCTACAATTTCTCCTGTATACCACAATGCAATGTGACCGTGTCTTACCGAAGAAGAAGAAACAGCTAGCTAACATGTTAGCTAACAGAAACTGGTCTATTTACCGGTTGACAGCGTTAGCAAATCAACAAAAGACGTATTAGACTCCTCATTCGAGTTTCCTCCGTTTTGAACCAAGAGCAGCAAAACTGCAGGAATCATCGTTACAGGTCAGCTGACTACTTTATCCACCAATACAGGACAGGAGGTGATATGAAAGCTTCTGCTAGTCATTAGCTCACAAGCTTGTTTACCAAACCAAAACAGCTTGCTGCCATTAGCAGACAGCACCAAAGTTGACAAAACCACACTTGCACATGATTAGAATTTCAACAATTTATTTGTAATTTAATGCTGAAAACTTGTCAAAATCAATACGACCTGAGTCCATTTCAACCTGCTGTCATGATGCTTGGTTTGTTTACGTGATGCTGGGCGCATCCCGGTGCGTCACACCAATATCCAGCGCATTTTTTTGACGCAATTATATTTACCGTAGTGTCCGAAATTTCGTTCGGTCGTTGCCCATATAGTTCACTATATGATAAACACTACATGGGGAATAGTGAGTGAGGGAATGAGTGAACCATTCCGAACGCAGCCCATGTCTTTAAATGAGCTCTAAATAAACCGTATGTGTCCAATTCTCTTAATATTTGCTGGGATGGAGTTCCATTCTAGTGCAGCTTTAACAGAGAAAGCAGACTGACTGAAAGTACTTTTCCTGAGTGGGATAATGCAACCCCCCCTCATGCTGCAAATATTCACATATTTAATCATGTTTTCCCAACTCAGCAAGTTATATTTTTTTTAATATTGGGCAACGATGAGAATATACCGATTTCTTGTCGAGGATTTTAAGTGTTCGTTTATACACAGACTGTAATGGTTTTAGAGTAGCGATGCTAGCCTGTGACCAGGTTGTTAAACAGTAAGTGATATGGGAAATGACCACAGAACGCATGTACATCTTAGCCGCCTCTGTTGACATGTAATCTCGAATGAACCTGAAATTTGAAACTGAATTTGACCCGGTTACAGACCTTTTTCACCTGAGCCTTGAAAGAAAGTTTGGAATCAATCAGAACTCCGATGTTGTTGTTTATGCTGCTATTACACATGTAAAAATAAACCCTTTTTTTCTTATGAAAAAAAAAAACATTTCTTGTATTGGTAAATTTTTTAACGGGTCACAGACATTCGTCCGTTCTAAACAGTACATTTTAGTGTTGTCGTTAACGGTTAATGATCGGTTAACGAGGGTCAGCTATCGGTCAAAAAAGATTTCGATAACACTTTATAATAACCATCATTAATAAATGGTAAATTGATAGTTAATTAAACTTTAGTTAATAGTTATTTTACTGTTAACAAACAATGAAATGATCATTAATAATGTTTACTAATTATTAGCAATGCTATAATTTGTTATTTTATCATTTGTTTGTGTAATATAAAATAATTTGTTTATAAATTATATATTGTATCATAGCTTTTTACCCTTTTTACCGTCTCTTATCAGCTATGATACAATATATAATTTATAAACAAATGATTTTACAAACGAATGATAAAATAACATAAATTATAGCATTACTAATAATTAGTAAACATTATTAATGATCATTTCATTGTTTGTTAACAGTAAAATAACTATTAATTAAAGTTTAATTAACTATCAATTTACCATTTATTAATGATGGTTATTATAAAGTGTTACCAAAATTTCTAAATCAGCATCCCTAGTGATGGTCAAACGTCTCATTTGTGATTACTACAGCAGAAAAAAATGGATTTTTTTTTTTCTGCCCCACGATACGTATTGTCACATTTTTGTATCGCGATATATTTGAATTTCAATATATCATCCCATCCCTATTGGTAATTACATAAGAGTACTCAACTGTGGCATCAGGAGGGGAAAAAAAAAGCAATTCAAACCATTTCCCCCAGGGCTTTAAATTCTTCACTTAAATTCTCCTCTCCTCCTCTTTCCCCCCTCCATCCTTTTCTCCCCCCCCCCTCCCCCCGGCAGAGGCGGCCCGGCGGCTGCACGGCGGCCCCCCCGGCAACTCCTACATGGAGCAGAGCTTCCACGGCCTCAACCCGGTGCTGCGGCTGCCGGTGAGCCTGGGCGCGGTGGAGGAGGCGGAGGCCAACGCCGGCCTGACGGAGGCGCCGCTCCGCCGCTGGCTGGACGGCCTGCTGGCGGGCCGCTGGGCCGCCGCCGACGTGTGCTCGGCGGGGCCCAGCGCCTGTCCCGTCACGCAGCGGTGCCGCCTCGCCGCCTGGAGCGCCGCCAGCCCGGACCCCAAGTCGGAGCTGAGGGCGGCGGCGGCGGTGCGGGACGGGCGCATCAGGTAGCAGGGAAGAGGGGGCCGGGAAGGGACGGGAAAGAAGAGGAGGAGGAGGATGATGTCTGGATTATTTATTTATTTAAAGGGGTTTTGTGTGAAGTGAACGGATGGGGGAGGAAAAAGGAAAGGAAAGGAGACGATGGGGAAGAGACTCGGACGCTCCCTTCGCTCCCGATTCTTTCTTCTCTCAGCTCCTGTCGTTATTTGGGACTACAAAAGAGTGTGTGTGTGTGTGTGTGTGTGTGTGAGAGAGAGATTGTTGAGTGTGTCAGAAGAACTCCATACCTCTTGTTAGGGCTGGGCAATATATCGATATTATATCGATATCGTGATATGAGACTAGATATCGTCTTAGATTTTGGATATGGTAATATGGTGATATGGCATAAGTGTCTTTTCCTGGTTTTAAAGGCTGCATTACAGTAAAGTGATGTCATTTTCTGAACTTAACCAGACTGTTCTAAACCAGGGAAGGAAACCCTGTCTTTGCATTTTATTTTGATCACAGTCTCGTTTTAATAAAAGTGCTCGTGACATCTCACATGTGGCTTTGACTTACAACTGAACATGTAGCCCACTTCGTAGAAAATACAGAGATATATATCGTGTATCGCCATTCTGCCTAAAAATACCGAGATATGATTTTTGGTCCATATCGCCCAGCCCTACCTCTTCTGTGAGTGTATCCCTGCAAAAAAAAAGGAATACTGCGCGTGTGTGTGTGTGTGTGTGTGTGTGTGAATGTGTGTGTTTCCGTCTCTCTTTTATTTTCTTTCTGTGCCATGTCTGAATCCTTCAGACTGCCTGAGACTTGAAGTGTGTGAGATGTCCGCTATGCTGGAACTCCGAAGAGATTCGCCTCCTTCTTTTTTTTTTTTTTTTTTTTTTTTTTCCTTTTCTCTCTTCTTCTTCTTATTTCCTACCTTTCTATCTGCTCTTTACTGTAGGAACCGGTGTATGTGTCGAAGCGTACCGCGCTACGTGAGCTATTTATTCAGAGGTTTATATAAATGAAATTAGTTTTTTAGTCAGTGACTAATATTTGATATGCTGATTTTTTTTGGTGCAGCGGGCGAGATTTGTGTTTTTGTTTTTTTTTTGTTTTTTTTTTAAGTGTTTGTCATGACTAACAGATCTCAACAGTGTTAAATGGCCTCCTCTCCTCACTGTCCTTTGCCTTACTTGCTCTGATTTGAAACTAGGTTAGCAGTCACTGTCCTGAAGTGGATTTTGTTAGAGCAATGCAATTTTTTTTTTTTACTTTTTAGATATATGCACAGCTGCTTTTACTAGGTTTTTAGACACAGTTTGAACTTTGTTGATATAGTGCTGCATTCAAGTCCCATGGGGAATAACCGGAACAATTTGACTGTTAAAAGCAATTCATTTGAAGCTGTCAAGATGTCATGATTGAAGTTGAGTTGCGATCACAAAATGACTTAAAGTTGTTCATATTGTTGGTTTTATTTGAAATGACTATATATGATTCTGTAGACTGGACTACAGGTATCTGAGAAATCGGGGTCTTCCCAAGTAGAAAGCTGAGGTGAACAGTATTTTCTAATAGGAAGCTTATATCTACCATCTCTCCCACTGGACTTGAATGCAGCATAGTATATAAAAGGCACCGTCCGTAGACCTTGGGCTGTCAGTGACCTCGCAAATTGTTTGCAAGGACCATGCCAAAATGTAAAATCGATACATTTTGGAGGGGACAGCTTTGGAACGTGCACAGAATCTTTACACTTTTATTTTTTCAAGATTTTAGTGAACTCTTCATACTAAGGTATGGAGGGAATTCTGGTTCAAATTTCTAAGTTCGAAATGCATCTTAATATAGATGAATAGAAATAAAAAAGGAAATTAATTAAATAATACTATATTCATTAAATGTGTTATTTGAATACACAAACCAAGAAACATATTTTTCACCATCCACAAATACTCAGTTACTTGTGTTTTGTAAACCATCATATAAATGAATGTAAAATCATTTTCAAAAATTTGTGAATGAATGTACTTTATCATACGAAAGGCCAAGAGGTTCTCATCAAAGTGACACACCTGAAAGAAGACATACATAAAAAAAACTGTTCAAAGAGCAAAAAATGTATCTATTAATTATTAATTGTTCGATCTGCATTTGTGAATCAAATCTTTGCGTGAGATTGGTGGTGAAATGTTTTTAACGATGGTGAAAAATATGCTTCTCGGCTTGTCTATATAATACATATGTATTGACTGGAACGTTCTTTTATCCATTTATATGAATTCTATCTTACATCGTTCAACATTTTGAGCCAGAATTCCCTCCATACGAGATTAAAAGGCAGCACTCTTTTTAACGGCTAATTTGACTTCCGTGTGAGTTCAGTTTAGATGTAGGAGAGAGGAGACAAGGAAAGGAGACGAGGAGAGGAGACCAGCAAAGACCATTTAGATGCACCTTTTAGATTGTCATGCTGCTCAGTGCTGGACGTTGTGCCAGACACTTGGATCATCAACTTTGCCAACTGCCCCAAATACTCACACATATTTTTCATGAATAAAAAAAGTCATATTTAATAATGCAAGTGGAATAAATATGATACCCAGTGTGTTAAGTTGCCATATGACAATGTTAATGGGACCAAACTGGAGACCAATGCTATTTCCTGTAATCTTACCATGTGTGTATAAACTATTGTTTTGTGTTATTCAGCACTTAGGACTGGGATAGGGCAACATGAGCATAAGATATTTTTATTCTAGAAATGATTTTGACTGTTATATAGATAATTTATTGTTTGCCATTTGAAATGTCAAAGTGATGAAAGTTGCATGATGCAGATGCTGCAGTCATGGGGCGTATGAAACATCAAAGTGTTTGACAAGCTTTGATAAAAAAAAAAAAAAAAATCTATAGAAATGTGCCATCCTTTGAGATATCACTTTCATGCATAAATAATATCAAAAGTAGCATATATGTAGTGGTTGCTTTTATCCAGAGCATCTTACAGTACGCTATGGGGGGCTATATGGACCAAAACATACAACGATGATGAAAGTCGGTAACCTACTGCCAGTTAAGGGTTAAACAATCTGTGTAAAGACAGTGCAAAACTCTACTATTTGTTCCTTAGGATATATACTGTATGAGAACACTTAGTGTCTGGTCCCAGTTCAGTTCAAATCCATCTTTTCTTGCTTACTTGAGGCAGGAAACAAACGTTTTCACCTGCTAATGGCTTCCGAAATTCATCAACTTTTACTGTTGTACCAGTCAAATACAATTTTGAAATCAGAAAAGGATACCGGTTACTACGGAAGCATAATGCATTCACTTGAGAAAAAAAATTGTCCCTGTTTTTCTGAATTAACGAGATAATTATCTCAGAATTCTGAGAAAAGTTTTCATGGAAAAAAATAATCATTCTGCTCTGTTTTTCTGAATTAATGAGATATCTCAAAATCCCAAGAGAACCTCTCATTCCTACTTGAGAGCTCGATTTCATGGAAGCAAACATGTCCCGCCTGTTTAGTTTAATCCAGTTTTATTTTGCTTTTGGTTTGAAACATTGGGAGATACTCGTGTCTTTAAGTAATATAGATGGTATCGCAACCGTAGGCTACTCCATGCAGGTGAGAGCTTCTCGCAGGATTTTGAGGTATCTCGTTAATTCAGAAAAACAGAGCAGAATTTTTTTTTCCATGAAAACTTTTCTCAGAATTCTGAAATAATTATCTCGTTAATTCAGAAAAACAGGGCAATTTTTTTTTCTCAAGTGAATGCATTACGCTTCCGTAGGTTACTCTGAGTCAGTAGTAAAACCCTACAGCAAGGAAGGAAGTCTAGGTCAATTTTAAATCCCAAAATGCTAATCCTGAATACAGTTGCCTCCTGAATTTTATTACTCAACGATCCAGAAATACACATCTCAAAAAGAAATGTTTCTGTTTTTTTAACCAAGGGTCTTGCATCCATAATGACGCTAATAACTTCAGTTTCCCGTAATGAGTTTAATTTTCATCCCAGCAGTCATGTTATCATCTCATTTTGGAATGAAAGTCCTTCATGTTGAACTAAAACGAAGACTTTAAACCTCAGAAAAGTGACTTACCCATCTCCTCAAAACACACGCAATCTTTTTTATTTATTTGCTGTTCCTGCTCTGGGGGGAAAAAAAAGTCCATTCTACCTATTTGAAAAGACACAGAGCCGTTTTACGTTCAATAGGTATTTTTAGTATGACGAATGAATCAATGTAAATAAGTATTTTGTAAAGTACTTAATAGCTGATGTACAGTTTTTAAGTTAATGACATATAAAGGGTCAACCTCTTTGCATTGGACACAGTGCTGTGTTGGTACCACAAGTCATGTGACTGTTTTTAAGAGCCTTTTAAGAGATTTTCGATGATGTGAAAATGTTGTCTGGATGTTGTTAAATGCTTCCGATTCAGGAGGATAATCCCCGCTGAGAGGTTATTGTCACTCTCTGCTGGGATATTTCACTGAACAACTGTTGCATAAAGTGACTGTCGGCCCCTGCTGCCTTTCTCCCTCTTTCTCTTTTTTCTTCTTTTCATAGTTCTTTCTCCCCCTTTTTAATGCGTTTCTCCCCATGTATCGACTTTTTTTTTGCCCCCCTTCTTTTCTATCTATTTACCAGCAAACTGTTTCTCGTTTTTTGTTCGGTTTTTTTTTTTTTTTCAGCGCCGTTTCTTTCAGTCTTCTCCGCCGTTTTCGTTGTTTCCTTTCTTTTCCTCTCTCTCTGGGAGTAGTAGTGCTGTGCCTTAGCTGTACTCCTGTCTAAGGATCTCTGAACCCTCTTGTGAAAGCATCAAAAAACTGTCTCCAATCTCCAAAAACCAAAAAAAAGAAAAAAAAGAAAGAATTGTTGTTAATGCCTTATGAATGACCTTATTGGTTTTGAAGTACATTTTGAAAATAAAACAGAATCTCCCTTTTCTTTTCGCCCGTGCCATTTATTTCACATTTGTCTTTTACTGTACAGGTCAGTAATTTCAGTTCAAGGGAGATGTCGGTATGTCAGTGGTTCCCAAACTGAGCTGCTGATCCACAGGAGGTGGACACACTCCCCTTGAAATGAGGCGTTTATGCTGCGGTGGCCGTCTGTGTGTTGTCTAGAGGTCCAACAACCACTATCATCAACACACTTAGCAAAATCTAACCAACCACTTCCTATATGGTGGACAGCCACCCAGGCAGATCCAGCAAAGTACAGCGGGTTTGACCAATATGTGTTTTTGAAGACCGACATAGACACTTTGGTAACACTTTACAATAACGGTCACTAAGTTAAGGGTTAGTTAATGCTTAGTAAGAATTAACTAACCCTTAATTAACAGTTAACTAATGTGTCTGGTAATCATTTACTAATGGTGTTCATGTTAACTAAGGTATTAATTTATACATGATTTAATAGTCATCTTTATAAACTATTAAATAATGTATAAATTAATACCTTAGTTAACATGAATACCATTAGTAAATTACGCTTTAGTTAACTGTTAATTAAGGGTTAGTTAATACTTATTAAGCATCAACTAACCCTTATTAAGCATTAAGTAACCCTTAACTTAGTGATCCTTATTGTAAAGTGTTACCGATATTTTCTGCTGATATTGTGTGCCGATATTGAAAATTTTCATGCCAAAAAATTACTATAATAGCCTTATAATAATATTTATTTGTATCACACTTTTTAAAGCAAATCTTACAAAGTGCTTTGCAGCATGAGAAAAGTAAAGATGAATGAATAAAATGAATAAAAAGGTAGATTTGATTTTTATTAAAAGGCCAAAATCTGCAAATCAGCAAACCACCCATATAGCAGTCTAACCCTTACACACACGTTATGGATATCCAGTGAAACTAACAATTACAGTGATGTTTCAAAGAGGCAGGCACACGCACGTACATGACGGTCTTTGCCATTGAAAAAAAGTGACAGAAAAGCACAGAGAAAGGAAGATTTCTCCCTTGAAGAGCTCTACTACCCAAAAGCAGACTTTGAAGTGGCTGATGTGTGTAAAGTATAGGTAGTATAGGAAGTATAGGAAGCAGAGAGGGGAAAGGGGGCGATCAGAGCCTTACATAGGAGGGTGGTTCAACTGGATGGATCGCAACATGTTCAGGATTTTCCCTTCCTAATAACTGTAAAGATGAAATCGCACCGGTAAGGAAACAAAGAAGTGCAGAAATCTGGCTGAAATTGGCTGAAAGTGAAAAGCTCAGCCATGGTCACCTTTTCCTGGGCTGAAAAGCTTCTTGTCATCCACACATCGGCTGAGTTTCCCTGGTCACTCAGCTCTATAGGACATGAACGTACTTCTGGTGACTTGTTGATCGTGTTGCTTGCAGTGTACACACACGGTTAGAGTATATGTCCTACACAAGTTTGGTGTGTGTAAAGCTTTCAAAACCCTATCAGCGCATTTAGCTGTAATGTCCCCTGCCTCTCTTAAAGCCAGGAAAATCCCTGATGTACAGGTGTGAATTGGCGGAAGGAAGACGGAGAGTAAAGGAATCCCATATGCAGTAGCGAGAAAAAGTTCTAGAACTCTTTGGAATTCCATGGATTCCTGAAGTAAGTGCTCTCTGTACTTACTGTACTTTTTATGTCTTCATTTAAGTTTCTATAGGTCTAAGGTCAGAAGTCAGGACTCTTCCATTCCAAAATCAGATTTTCATCAGTTTAAGCCCTTCTGGTGTAGATTTACCTCTGTGTTAAGGGTCATTATATATTGTCCTGTACAGATTTCTGATACAGTTTGGAATTCATTGATCCCTCAATGATTGCAAGCTGTCCAGACCCTGAGACCTTGATGCTCCCTCCACCATGCTTCAGGGATAGCATAAGGTTTAGGTAATGGTATTCAATGTTTCCTTTCCTCCAATATAGAATTTTGTGTGTTTGCCAAAAAGTTGACCTTCTGTCTCATCTGTCCACAGAACATTGTCCCAGTAGTGTTGTGGAATATCCAGGAGGTCTTTGGCAAACTTAAGACAGACATTTTTCTTGCAGTGGTTTCCTCTGCAGTATCCTTCCATGAACACCACTTCTGTTCAGAGTTTTTCTTATTTTGGACATAAGTGCAAGAGATGCCCGCATAGCCATAGCAATTACCCTAGAGTTCTTTGTTACCTCCTTGAGATTTGTACAGGAGTAGCAACAGTTCTGAATTTCTTCCATTTGTTCCATTTATCTGCCTGACTGTCGACTGATGGAGGCCCAAGTCTTTATAGAGATGCTTTTGTTGCCCTGTCTAACCTTATGAGTCTCAAGAAATCTTTTTCTGAGGTCCTCTGAAATCATATTTGATTTCAGGGCATGTTTCACTTCAACAGATCTCTGTCGTGAAGAGCAGACTGTTGGTGACCATACTTTTCAAAAGAGCAGATCTCTAACCCACACCTGAATGTCATCACACTGGTTGGAATACCTGACTCCAATTACCCCATTTCACAGAAGTCATTATCCTAGAGGTTCACATACCTTTCCTAGCCTACACTTGAATAATGTCTTCAATAAAGACATGAAAAGGTACAATTGTTTGTATGTTGTTTATTCAGATTGCGTCATTATTATGACTTCACTGATCAGACCACATATTAGGACCACTTAATGCAGAAATCCAGGTAATTCCAGGTAAAGGGTTCACAAACTGCACACACATACAGCACATACTGTATAGGCCAACCATACAGCGTAGATGGAGCAACTTGTGTGTTTCCAAGGGCAGATGTGTCTATGTGAGTATATGTGTGTGTGCAGATGCATGTTCGCACGTGTATATGTGCATATGCGTGCATGATTGTCTTTCTGCATATATATGTTTGTGTGTATATGTGTGTCTGTCTCATCCTCGTTAATAAGTCCAGAGGGTTAGACAATATTAGTTTGCCAATATTGGCCTTTTATTCAAAATTGGATATTGGCCAGTCATCCAATTATTATTATTATTAGCTTTTGATCAAGCTGTTGATCTAGAACAGTGATTCTCAGCCTTTTTCATATCAAGGACCCCAAATTCAGTCCACATTAGGGCCACGGACCCCATTTGATGAGATTTTGTCTCTCAAACCCAAATCTGAGAATAAAACAGTCATTCTTCTACATCCTCTAATTGTGTTAACTTCTTGTAAATGAAATAATGCCGAAGATGAACATTTCATCAGTTTGATTGGGACCCCCTGGATCCCCCTCAAGGACCCCTGGTGGTCCCCGGACCCCACGTTGAGAACCACTGATCTAGAAGACCTTCATCAGAGCAATGCCCCATGGTCTAAATGACATTCTGGGGGAAACAGAACACACAAAAAATATCAATATCAACCTTCGAAAGTGATGAAACCGTAGTTCAGAGACATCTTGATCTACAAGCTGGGTCTCCACAGTACAGTAGTATTGTGGGAGTCGGCAGCCTTGCAACTTGCACCACTATCATTATAACCCACTCTGATGGCAGCTAATGGCATGGTCACATGAGCAGAAGAAAGACCGGGCACACCCTTCACCACAGGAACAAACTCAGCCCATGTCTCCTATCAGTTCACTGGCATGGATGACCTTATTAACAGTGAAAACGCGTTTTCAAAACTATAGAACATCCCTGTCTTATTTACAGAAGACATGAGTATGGGTGGAAGTCTTTTTTTATGTGAATAGACTAAGCCTACAGTATAAGCTTTTAAGATTATTTGATCAATCATACATCTTTTTGACATCAATCCAACAGATAGGCTAGAACTTTAGTCCTGTACCTCTACAATCAAGAGCACCTATTTTATCCAAGCAGTGGCAAATTGCTACCTGTAACATTTTTAAACATCAATATATCATTGTCAAATTAATTATGATACCTTGGTATAATTACTGTAAACAAATGAGACCATGGTGGAGATGATTGGTGGCCTCTATCTCACACCAGTGGTATTGTTAGTGCTAGTGTTTCTCCAAACTAAGACCACATAACATTAGCTACTGTTAGCAGTCAGCTACTCCATGTTGTTAACATTATATTTATCTTCAAACCAACCAGGTGTAATTCTTATTAACTGAGAGTATGTGCAGTCTTAGTATCCGTAAGATCCGAGAATTATGCTCCATATCCTCTTTTATAGTCTAATAACTGTTTATGTTAGCTGTGTTTGCTAGCTAACACTAGCATTAGGTGACTTTAGCTGGTTGAAATGATACTGTTAAAACTTGTTATAGACTACAACTTACAAATTAGACCTTGTTTGGAGATAAATATAACATTAACAACATGACGTCGCTGACTGCTAACATTAGCTACTGTTATTGATAGGTGAACAACGTGTGTGAGCAGGTCTTACCTTTATCATCATGGATACACCCTTCAATCCACTTGCTGCAGGTCTTAACTTAAATATCATGTTCGCTTCAGTCCGGTTGCTGTAGCCTTTCATTTGGACCTTCTTGGGTAATTTGGTTTCCAGCTCTGCACATCTCTCCATGATATCAAAGGATAATTTTGGTGAATATTTAAAAAATGTTTTCCCCCAAACCAGCTGAGTCTGCCAGTGTGAATCAAATATGGCTGCCGTGTGAATAAGGTGAATTGACAGAAACTCACAGAACAGATGCAGGAAGTTTCAGCTCAGTTTGCTGTGTAAGAACAGCGCTCTCTTCCTGTTTTGTACCGTTAAAGAATACAGCGGATTTTGTGACCTTGGTATTATAAGGTTCTATCTGACCTTTTTGTCAAAACTGAGTTATAGTCGCATGAACCTATTCTATAAGTGCCTGTTGACATATGTGTGGTGTTTATTTATTTTTATTTTTTTGAAATAATGATTTTTGAGTCTGTAATTTCTGAAACAAAAGGACCCATCTCCATTTAACTCAATGGATGCTGAAAACTTTGAAGCTCAATATCTCAGAACTACCCTGAAGGCAGATAGAACCTTATAATTCTAAGCTCACGATTTCCCTCCAAATCCAACCCGGTGGCTCACCATGTAAAATGCAGCGTAGAGGCTGGTGGAGGTTGCCAGTCTTCTGAGCTATGGTCTTGTTTGTTTATGGTAATTATGCTAATGTCTATGCAAAATGAATGTTCTGATGATTTATTGGTGTTAAAATGCTACGTGGAACACCTTTAACCTTTGTAAATATGTGTGTGCTCTCTCTGTGTGTTTTTGTGTTTGTGTGTGTGTGTGTGTGTGTGTGCACCTTGAGGCACGTCCAGTCCCTCTTAGTCACCCTCTGTGGTTTTCACATTAGTCAACACGGGCTATAGCCGAGATGCCGTAGCTAAATTATCCATGGTCACCCTAGTGCTGCCTTCAAGTGCTCCTCAGAAGTATGTGCAAGGCAAACAGTAACCTCCTAATTACTGAACACAAGTTTAATTTCCAAGAACATTGCATTCGCTTTCATCAACAGCCAAATAAAACGGCAATCGTAAACCGAGAGAGTGAGTGGAAAAGGCAGAGACGCTAAATGGAGAGAGAGAGAGAGAGAGAGAGAGAGAGAGAGAGGAGAGAGAGGGGCAACAGCTGGCTAACAGCAGGCTCAATAGACTCTGGAGGGCAGTGATGTAGCAAACACAAACACATGAAGTCACCATTAGAACAACACAGCCCTTTCCCTTACCACCAACCCTGCTGGGTTACTCACTGAGGAGTGGAGTGGTGTGTGTGTGTGTGTGTGTGTGTGTGTGTGTGTGTGTGTGTGTGTGTGTGTGCTAGGGTTAGACCAATATATTGGATTTGCCAAGACGCTCTTTTTCCTAAAAAATCAGATATGGGTGAGTGTGGTTCACCTCTGATATCATGGAGGTTCCTCCCTGACCACAGCTGGTCATTACAGTATGTTTTTATTAATATTATTTCTGTATCAGATGTCTGACCAGAGAAATCTTTCCAGTGTGGTGTTGGAGGATTTTACTCAACAGTCTGTAAAACCTGAGGTAAACCTGGCTCACCCTGCCTTAAGGAGCTGCTGACCCACCTGAAAGAGTTTCATTAGTCTGGCTTTCAATGGAGCTTATTCACACACTGGCCATTTTGAACACTTGTGGTGGGAAACTCTAAGATTTGCCTAAAAGCAGCATTACTTCAACTCATAAGTGAGGAGAAAATATAAACCTAACATTTATTAAATTATCTAGCATTCTCGACAACAACGACTTCTGAATTTAGCAGGGCAGTTAGCTAGCTTACTATTTGGTCAACTGGGGAGCGTATCTATGTTCCCAAGGTCCTATGTTCCCAGGGTCCTATGTTCCCATGGTCCTATGTTCCCAGGGTCCTATGTTCCCAGGGTCCTATGTTCCCACGGTCCTATGTTCCCAGAGTCCTAAGTTCCCATGGTCCTATGTTCCCAGGGTCCTATGTTCCCAAGGTCCTATGTTCTCAGGGTCCTATGTTCCCAGGGTCCTAAGTTCCCAGGGTCCTAAGTTCCCAAGGTCCTAAGTTCCCAGGGTCCTATGTTCCCAGAGTCCTAAGTTCCCAAGGTCCTATGTTCCCAGGGTCCTATGTTCCCCAGTTCAATATTCTGTTAACACAAATTAACCCTCCTATTGTGTTCAGGTCAAGTTTGACCTGTTTTAAGTTAAAATATTTCATAAATATTATCCAGTTTTTTTTTTTTATTGGAACAAGGCTTCAAAACAGCTATATAAACACAACAAAACCAATGGTTATCATTTTATTTGATTTTGAAGGTGCCTAACCCTAACCCTAGAACTGGGGACCCTGGGAACATAGGAATGACTCTGACTAGACTCTGGTAGCTATCAATAATGTACCAAATATATTAAAATGTATCCCTCTGGATTCCTGAGTTCCATTAGTTTCAGGTGTTTTTTTCAGTGGGGAATCTGTGAAATGACAAACGTTTGTATCTTCACAACAGCAGCAGAGCTGGTGTGGACTCTTCCAGAGTCTTTCCCACCCTGAGTGTTCAAAATGGCCACCGTGTGAATAAGGTTAATGTCTGATGGTCTAAATGCTGTTGCACAGGCGCACCCTGACAAGAATAAAATACTGGGGGGAAACGCTGACTACTTAAATTCTTCGGGTATGAAAATGGTCAAATTTAAAGATAGCAGCTTCAATCCAAAAATCCTGTTATCGGTGTTCAAAAACTCGAAAACTATTGGTAGAACCCTAGTGTAAATGCCTTATGTGTTCGACTTCATAGCACCCTAGGCAGCACCCAACCCCACTGGCAGATCTATCATCAACAGCACCTACAGCACCCATAGCACACATGGCTCGGGCAGCGAGGCAACCACAGCCACGGTGATGGAATCAATACAGCTGATCGAAAACAGGCTGCTGGATGGCCAGAGCTAATTGGCATGCAAGCTAGGTACATGTGTCTGAGTGTGTGTGTGTACGTTCTGATGCAACACACAGAGAACCAGTTGCTGTCAGCCAAGAGCGTGCTAACAAACACACTGACCATATTTCAGATACACACACACAATCTCCATCCCGATGGTCCGCTCCAGCTGAGTTTTTTCCTCCAGGCTTTTCGGGCTATAAACTGTCCCTGCGATAACAAAAACAGAGTCACAGCACACGTCATTAGATTAAACAGCACTGCAGACAGGAACTCAGACTTTGTCATGATGCAGATGGTACGCATCAACACACACTAGGGTACACAATTGGTATCTGAAGGCTGATATTGATATTTTTTTGGGATTGAAGTTGCCAATAGCTGATATTTTCTATTCAGTAAATTTAAATTTGACCATTATGATGCCAAAGACAAATAAAAAGAAATTAAGTATTCAGTGTTTGCGCCATATTTTTATTCTTATCAGGGTGGAAAAGCCTCTGAAACAGCATTAAGACCATCATGGGACACTAAAACTCTCCACTGAAACACAGTATAACAACAATACTAGTACTACTACTACCACTACTACTACTACTACTGCTACTACCACTAGGCTACTACTACTACTACTACTACTACTACCACTACAACCACTACTACTACTACTACTACTACCACTACTACTACTACTACTACTACTACTACTAGTCAAGTCAAGTCAAATTTATTTATACAGCACATTTCATACACAGGGCAACACAATGTGCTTTACATAAAAAGACAATACAGTATGCATATGCAATATGCATCAACAAGTGTTAGTGCAGTTACACAAGAATCAGTGCAGAATATGCCAATGTCAAAATATACAAAACACACACACACAGACTCACACACACACACACACACACACACACACACATTAAGAACTTAGCCATAGATTGTTGTGAAAAGAAAGGTTTTTAACCTGGTTTTAAAGGTGTTCAGTGTGGGGGCCTCTCTCAGGTCCTCAGGCAGGGCGTTCCATCTACTTGGGGCATAAATACAAAAGGCAGCATCCCCTGCTCTGGAGTTAGTACGAGGGACGGTTAAAAGACCGCTGCCTGTGGACCTGAGAGTTCTTGCTGGTTTGTATCTAATTAGCATGTCTGTTATATACTGAGGTGCAAGGCCATTTAGAGCTTTGTAAACAAGTAGTAGAATTTTAAAATCGATTCTAGTTTTGACAGGGAGCCAATGCAGGGATCTAAGAACCGGTGTAATGTGTTCAGACTTTTTAGTTCCGGTGAGAACGCGTGCAGCTGCATTTTGAATTAACTGTAGTCGCCGCACAGCTGATTTTGGGAGGCCGGTGAAAAGACCATTACAGTAGTCTAGTCTACTTGTTATAAATGCATGAATTAATTTCTCAGAGTCTGATTTTGATAGAAAGCCCCTCAGTTTTGAAATGTTTTTTAGATGGTAGAAGGCTGATCTTGTGAGTTGATTGATATGGCTCTTAAAATTTAGATCGCCGTCTATGATTACACCCAGATTTCTAGCTTCACTTTTGCTCTCCAGAGACAGAGAACTGAGATGAGCTGCAATTTTCTGTCTCTGAGCCTTTGCACCAAAGATGAGTATTTCTGTTTTGTCTTTGTTCAGTTGTAAAAAGTTCTGTGACATCCATAGATTAATATCATCAATACACTGAGTTAGGGAATGTATGGGATCTAGGTCCTCGTGGGACAGGGATATGTACAGTTGTGAATCATCTGCATAATTATGGTAGTTTATTTTGTGTTTCTGTATGACATGTGCGAGTGGGAGCATATAGAGATTAAACAGTAGTGGTCCAAGAATCGAACCTTGGGGTACTCCACACATAATACTCACTCTTTCCGAGGCAAAGTCACCAATGGACACAAAGAACTGCCTATCCTGTAGGTAGGATCTGAACCAGTTTAGAACCGGGCCGGATAGGCCGACCCATTTTTCTAACCTCTGTAGTAAAATGTCATGGTCAACAGTGTCGAAAGCGGCACTGAGATCCAGAAGCACAAGAACAGATAGTTTATTGGAGTCTGTGTTTATATGCAGATCATTCACAACTTTGATAAGTGCTGTTTCTGTGCTATGGTGAGATCGAAAACCAGATTGATAAGTGTCTAGAAGGCTGTTTGATGTTAGATAGTTATTAAGCTGAGCATAAACTGTTTTTTCAAGTATTTTGCTGAGGAAAGGTAAGTTGGAGATGGGCCTGTAGTTAGCAATAACTGTTGCATCAAGGTTACTCTTCTTCAGAAGTGGTTTAATGACAGCTGTTTTAAGCGCTGCAGGAAATATACCTGACTGAAGAGAGCAGTTAATCATTTCCAATACCTCAGGTGCTAAGCAGTCAAAAACAGTTTTAAAAAATGTGGTAGGGAGAGGATCCAAGCAGCAGGTGGAGGACCTGAGCTGCCCAACAAAATTGTCTAGTTGTTGTAGGTCTAGAGGGTCAAAATGAGACATGGCACAAGTAATATTCCTGGAGAACTGGAGGGTAGGTTCATTTATAGAACTTGAGGCACTAATGTTCTGTCTGATGGCAATAATTTTTTTTATTGAAGAATGTGGCGAATTGCTCACATTTTTTAGTGGACAGCATCTCTGATGGGGTTGGACAAGGTGGATTAATAAGTCGATCAACAGTAGAGAAGAGCACTTTACTATTGTTGATATTTTCATTAATGATTTTAGAGAAGAAGGATTCTCTGGCCTGTTTAATTTCTTTGTTGTAGTAACTCAGTCTATCCTTGTAGATTTCATAGTGAAGTTTTGTCTTTCTCCACTGTCGCTCTGCCTGGCGACACTTTCTCTTAAACTGCCTAACAACCACTCCATTTCTCCAGGGGGCTTTTTGTTTTTTTATGTTTTTAGTTTTAACAGGTGCAATGCTGTCAATGATATTTCGTACTTTTGAGTTGAAGTTGTTCACAGGATCCTCAGTTGGTGATGCCATGAACAATGGTAACTCATTTACAGTTTTCTTAAAGGTTTCAATTGTGTTATTATCAATGGTACGTTTTTTGATTGTTCGAGTACTCTTCTGTTGTACAGGAAAAGCAGACACATCAAAAAATATGCAACAGTGATCTGAGATAGCAACATCCATGACACAGGGTACGGAAATATTAAGTCCTTTTGATATGACCAAGTCCAGAGTATGCCCCTTATTGTGGGTGGGGCCAGAAACATGCTGAGTGAGGTCAAATGCCTCCAATAGGCTAATCAAGTTTCTGGCATCAGGGTCTGTTTGATTGTCAACGTGAATATTAAAATCACCTGAGATAATTAAACAATCGTAGTCAGTGGAGACCTTGGACAGTAGCTCAGAGAGTTCATCAAGAAAGCCACATTTAGATTTTGGTGACCGATAGACAGTAATTATTAAAATCGCAGCACTACAGTGTATAGATACAGCAAGGTATTCAAAAGACGTGAATTCCCCGAGGGAGATTTCCTTGCAGTTATATATATCAGAGAAGACAGTAGCTATTCCACCGCCTCTCTTATCAGATCTAGTGGTATGGATGAACTTGAAGTTAGGAGGTGCAGTCTCAATGAGCGCGACTGCGCCATTTCTATCCAGCCAGGTCTCGGTCAGTAGGGTGAAGTCTAGGTTATGTGTACTTATAAGATCATTAACTAAAAATGACTTATTCGTTAGCGACCTGACGTTTAATAAAGCCATTTTTATTGTTCGAGGTGCATGGCTTTGTGGGGGACTGATAATTGGAGTCCGAACCAGTAATAAATTGTTTAGATTCCTGTATGTTACAGAGAGATTACGGGGTCTGTGTCTATGACTTATAATTACAGGAATTTGTGTAGCAGAGTGACAGTCATTAGTATAATGAATCGGACTCACCAAACATCAGTTTCGTAGTGCGTTGGAGGAGTTTAATGCAAGTTCCATGTTCATGGCGAGAAGACGTGATCCGTGAGAGTTTGGATGTACTCCATCGTGTCTGAAGACGTATGGGCGGTTGAAGAGGGTAATAAAGTTGTCTACAAACGGTACGCTGAGCGAGCAGCAGTATCCCTTGAGCCATGTATGAAGTTGACGGACACGGCTGAATTTGACGTCTCCAAAGCTGGGACAGGGCAGTGGGCCGGAGATGATGAACCGGCGGTCTGATTGTAAAAGGCTGTCAATAAGGTTTGTGAAGTCGTCTTTAAGTGTCTCCGACTGTTTATTCCGGAGGTCGTTAATTCCCACATGGATGACAACGGTTGAAGCAGATGGGTTTTGATCCAGCAGCTGTGGGATTTTGGAGTCTATATCCTGGACTCGGGCACCCGGGTAGCAGAAGGTTTTAGCCGCAGGCAGGGTGATGTGTCGAACCATGGATGAGCCGACAACGAGCACAGATGGAGGTCCGAGCTGAGCCGGTGGTTGGTGGTGAGTCTCCCGGGAGCGAGGGCGACGTCTGGGCCCCTTCCGTGTTTCACGCCCCTCGGGTTTGGGGGGAGACTGTCGTGCTGCCTGACTGGATGGCTCTGGTCTACCAGGTGGATGGGAGGAGCTGTCGACACCGGAACAACAACTGGAGGACCTTCCAGTCTGCTGGCCACGATCTTGAGAGCGCGGCTGAATGTTTATCGCCGCAGGGGCAGTGACAGCGGAGGTGTGCGACGCAGCTTTGACAGAGGATCTGCCACCGCTGGATCTAGGAGGAGCAGAAGCAGGAGCAGACGCTGCTGGACAGTTAGCAGGATCGGGAGACGCTCCAGTGGAGACACGGTCTGGAGCTGGGCAGGTTACACCAGCATCACCTGGGTGGTCCGGAGCTTCGTCTGGCAGCGTTGCGTAGCGATTTGACAGGTGGAGTGGTGGGGGAGAAACGACCGCCCGCCCCCCTTTCCTACCTCCCCTGACCACCACCTCCGACCAGGTGGCCTGTGGATTGGGGGTCGAGCAAGAGGATGGCCGAGGGCGTACTGGATCCCACAGAATGGTATCCGAGATGGCGGAGTTCATAGCCGAAATCCTCCTAGCTTGAGCGGCTGCCGTGTCCATATAACTGGAAAGCATGGAGTCCTTCTTCCGCAGCTCCGCAGAGAGCCTACGGATATCTTCTTTGAGGTTAGTAACCTCTCTGTTATTACGTGTAAGCAGCAGACAGTTTTCACAGGGCATGTTGATGGCATAGAATAGCAGTGATGTTATCTGCAGTCCCCGTTGGCTAGCTAGCTCCTGTGCTAAAATCAAGCCGGTGCTAGCAGCAAGTCCATTTGCGCGGCAGGCTGTCCCGACCGGGAGACTTACAACTTACGATCCTGGCGTCTGATGACTAAAATCTTTTACCGTGTTCAAACATATAGGTAAAAGCACTCAGGATCCAAAAGAGTAGATAAGGATGTGGCTTAGAACTGAGTTCAGACGGACGAACGAATAGAGCTGTGACAGAGCTTCCGGCTTCCGGTTTTCAAATTCAAACAACAGGATGTTGTCACATACTACTGCTACAACCACTAGGCTACTACTACTAGTACTACTACTACTACTACTACTACTACAACTACTACTACTACTACCACTACTACTACTACTACTACTACTACTACCACTACTACTACTACTACTAAAACTACTACTACTACCACTTCTACTACTACTACTACAACTACCGCTACTACTGCTACTACTACTAAGAAGAACAAGAAGAAGAAGATTTTCTGTCTATTACTATTTTTAATTTATTTTTTTTATTTTTTTTGTCTAAGCTGTACTTAGTATAAAATATCAACCTCTTTTGCACATCATATATCTGCTATGTCATGTTTACCTTTTTAACTGATTGTATGTCTGCAGTTTTTTGTTGAAATTTAATATAAATTTGGTAAAAAAAAAAAAAAAAAGAAGATCAATAATCATGGAATCCGATGAAGATGTGAATCAGTTCGGGACAAGAGCTTCCTATATTGACAACCACTGTCGTACCGAGCAATTCTACAATAAATATGTAATCAGTCAAATTGCATCCTAAAAGCTCAATATACTGACAAATCAAGATATCGGTGTAACCCTAACATACACACACACTCACAGTATTCACAAGACTTGACTCAAACAGACGTTTCCCAGCAGAGAAAGCACTCCATGTGCATGTGGTGAGGTGTTTAGAGAACAGGGATGTTTGATGGTTGCTGCTGGGAAACGCTCTCATCGACTCTTTACACAACTCTTAATACCAATTCTCCTTATCAGCGGGACAGCATCTTAATTAGTCCATAGGCCTGGGCTCTTTACACCGACAGGGTCTTTGAGACTCAGGCGGCATTTCAGACGTTCTTTCCCTTCAAGAATAACAAAGGGCCGGCGTTTCATATGCTAATCCTCAAGTTCCTTGTTTTTTTGTTTTTTATTTCGTCTCCATCTTTGGTGCTAAGCGCTTATTGCTGTGGTGTTTTTTTTTTGTTTTTTTTTATCGTCCCCATCTTTTTCCTTGGATTTTCTGTTGATGAAGTTTCTTTTTTCTTTGTCTGTTCACTCATGATGGCTATCACTGTTCATGCTATCTACCCGTCTATTGACTTATCTAAGTCAATGTGTGGTGAGATTTATCAGTGGCATCAGATTATCAGATCAACCTAGTTTATGAAAATGAAGCATAAGGACATTATAGAGCCATTGTGAGAGCATGAATAATATATTCACAAAGTAGGTGGTTAAATACATTATGGGGCAACTGTATAGTTAATGACATGATATAAAATTATCATTTTTTGATGTTTGTCTGATGATTATACTGTTATTAATTTTAATGCACATTAAGTGATGGTGAAAATTACAAAAATCACATTTAGTAAAATCAATAAATAAATAAAATCAAGTTCCCAAATAGCATCAATCTCAGAGTTATAGAGAAGAGGGAGGAAAACAACAACAGATGCTTTATAAAGAGATGCTTTTCTGAATTTTGACTTTTGTTTCTATTGGTGTTTTTTTCATGATGATCACTTTGATTTTAACTTTATTTTTATTATTATTATTCAGTGGGTTTTATTTTCCATCTTATGTTATGCATTCCTCATTTTTTATCTTATTGTTACTATTATTATCAAGTGGGTTTTATTCTCCATCTTATTTTACATTAATTATGGCATTCTATCCCTGTTTTTATGCTCATTCTATATCTATTTTCATGTGAAGATGCATTCTATGTATTCTATTCTCATCTTTATCTTATTTTTACTGTTATTATCAAGTTTTATGTGAAGCACTTGGTGCATGTAATTTCATTTCTTTGTTGTAAAGCACTTTGAGCTGCATTTCTTGTATGAAAGGTGCTATACAAATAAAGTTTATTATTATTATTATTATTATTATTATCACCAACTGGAGGTCACAGTTTACCACCCTTTTCATTGTCCACTGCATCACTGGTGGAAGGTAGAACACTGCTGCACCCTTGTGTCTATTGGGAAAGTTACATCCCAGCATGGACTGGGGCCTTCATGTCTGGTTGTGCAAGTCTCACTTTACAATAATAAATTTGATACAGTTACCTTTGCATTAAATTTGGTTTGCTGAGTTTGTTATTCACAGAGTAATATTCATTGCTTGGTTGTTGTCCTGTTAAATTATAACTGCTTTCACACAGTCAGTGTATTTGCCGGAATATTGACACTTGACAGAGAAAAATATTCAATCATTTTTCATTTGTATGGACAAACTCTGGTAGAATGTGTTCCATATTGTGTAATGCAGTGGTTCTCAACGTGGGGGTCCGGGGACCACCAGGGGTCCTTGAGAGGGTTCCAGGGGGTCCCCAGGCAAATTGATGAATTGTTAAACTTCACCATTATTTCATTTACAAGAAGTGAACACAATTAGAGAATGTAGAAGAATGACTGTTTTGATCATAGTTTCTCTGTTATCTCTCTACCTACAATACAGATAGTCATGGGATTCTGGACAAAATCATATCTGACAATAAAAATATTCTCAGATTTGGGTCAGAGAGACAAAATCTTATCAAATGGGGGTCCGTGGCCAAATGTGGACTAA
Organism: Centroberyx affinis; assembly: GCF_046629955.1. Classification (NCBI taxonomy): domain Eukaryota; kingdom Metazoa; phylum Chordata; class Actinopteri; order Beryciformes; family Berycidae; genus Centroberyx; species Centroberyx affinis. Next base: position 82,429 of record NW_027283450.1, on the reverse strand, counting down.
ATTAGGGGTTCTTGATATGAAAAAAGGTGGAGAATCACTGCATTATACTATGTTTTATGTACAATAGCAACTCTCACAGTGATGACAACTCACACTTGATAGTGACAGCACATAGTCTACAACAGGATTACATCAGATTTGGATTTGTAAAATAAATAAAAATAGCTGTAAATATGTTCTGTAAAGACTGATATCACTGATTTTGCTCTATTCCAATGCTATGATATCTGATTAAATGATGTCAAAACAATGCAACAGTGCAGTCGCCCCCACGTCCAATCAGTAACAAATATGTCACTTTGATTTGACCTGTAATTATAGAATTATGGCATATCCCATGTGACGAATGGATGGACGGACAGAGACTGATCCTGAGTATGTACTGCTTTAATTTTTGGAATGGAGTTTAAGTAATTGTATGAAGTTATCCCACTACTATAATCGGAGAGCGGTTTGTGTGTTTGTGTGTCCCACCATGGAGGAGAGGAGAGGAGGAGAGAAGGAGAAGAGAGGAGAGGAGAATAGGAGAGGAGAGGAGAGGAGAGGAGAGGAGAGGAGTGGAGAGGAGAAGAGGAGAGGAGACAAGGACAAGAGAGGAGAGGAGAGTAGGAGAGGAGAGGAGAGGAGGAGAAGAGACAAGGAGAGGAGAGGAGAGAGGAGAGGAGACAAGGAGACAAGAAGAGGAGAGGAAAGGAGAGGAGAGGAGACAAGGACAGGAGAGGAGAGGAAAGGAGAGGAGAGGAGAGGAGAGGAGAGGAGAGGAGAGGAGTGGAGAGGAGAAGAGGAGAGGAGACAAGGAGAAGAGAGGAGAGGAGAATAGGAGAGGAGAGGAGAGGAGGAGAAGAGACAAGGAGAGGAGAGGAGAGAGGAGAGGAGACAAGGAGACAAGAAGAGGAGAGGAAAGGAGAGGAGAGGAGACAAGGAGAGGAGAGGAGGAGAGGAGACAACGAGAGGAGGTGAGTGGAGAGGAGACAAGGAGAGGAGAGGAGGAGAGGAGAGGAGACAAGGAGAGGAGAGGAGAGGAGAGGAGACAAGGAGAGGAGAGGAGAGGAGACAAGGAGAAGAGAGGAGAGGAGAATAGGAGAGGAGAGGAGAGGAGGAGAAGAGTCAAGGAGAGATGAGAGGAGACAAGGAGAGGAGAGGAGACAAGGAGAGGAGAGGAGAGAGGAGACAAGAAGAGGAGAGGAAAGGAGAGGAGAGGAGACAAGGAGAGGAGAGGAGACAACGAGAGGAGGTGAGTGGAGAGGAGACAAGGAGAGGAGAGGAGGAGAGGAGACAAGGAGAGGAGGAGAGGAGAGAGGAGAGGAGACAAGGAGAGGAGAGGAGGAGGTTATAAATTCTAGTCAATGTAACCTAACACTGTTGCTGTTAGTGTTGCCTGCTAACATGATACTGCCAGAACTGAGGGCCTCCATCACTGAACACCACAAAGGCTCAGGTTGGAGCTGTCAGGTATAATCTCTCAGACCTCCAGCTTGAGGAAAGTTATTAACTACTACAGCTACTACTACTACTACTACTAGTACTATTAACTGACTCAAATAATTCTTCTGACCTTTCCTCAACTCACAGGTTGGAGTGACAATATACTAATTGCTCAAGTCAAAAAATCATACTTGACTAAAAACATGTGAACACCATATATTTTAACCCTCTTTCCACCTCTGGTTGTAAGTTACAGCATCACTGGACCTCACATACTTTGTTACATTAAAGAGGAAAACCACTGGCTTACCTTAATCAAGCTGTTCTTCGTTCAGTTGCATAGTAAAATGACAAAAATTCACATCTAGGACACTTGCAACATTAGTTCCAGAACAGCTTTATGATGCAATAATCTACAAATTCTAAAGTTTGTCTGGGCTGTTGAAGCTAAGACAGAATCCTCACACCAAAATCACATTTAGTCCAATAATAATGTAGTAAACCATGTACTCCCAGATAAATTAAGCAGAAATAACCTCATATTAATAGAATTGAGAAAAATAATGAGGGAGGGGCGGTGGGCAAATACTTTTTCTTGCCATTGTACTTGATGGATGGGATGACGGATGTGCTGCAAAAGTCCTTAATGATGAATGTTCAAAATAGTGAATAATATGCTTTATCGCCCACTTGTGGATTTGAAATGAATATATAAAAAAAAGGTCAAAGTCATTTTCAGTGATAGAGTCATTTGTTTTTTCAATGGGAAAAAAATAAACAACAACATGTGAATAACCCTTCCTGTGGTAGTATGCTCATGGATTATGGAGGATTTAGGTTTATATGTTGGAAACCTCAAATGTTTAATATGTGTATGTGAACCTGGGTTATACTGGTGTTGGCCTTTTATTACACACTGCATGTGACATTATATGTATCTGGCCATTATTGACCATTTATGATCTTTTATGGTGCAATTTCAATTAAAAAACAGACTTCAAAAACCCATTATGGCTGAATGTGTGTCCTATTGTCTCTCCAACAATCCCACAGTTCATCACTCGTTAGAACAAACGAACAGGCCAGACAGGCTCAACTTTATTTTAAAAAAGTTTTTTATATGAAAAAGTATTTTACATAGCAGTTGTGTCCATTTCATTTAGAACCATTTTGTTTACTCATGATATAAATTCACAGTTAAAAACATTAATACAATAAAACAACATGTAAGTTTACATTGACACCATATTTACACAAACCACCCATGTGCACACATACCATAAAAATATTCAACTACACATATTTTTATTCTACCATAGGTGATCAATTACTGAGTAAAACAAGACTCAAAATACAAAATAGAACCACAGAACAAATAACATACATATGATCCAATTGAAACTCTTGTACTTACAACAGCATGAACAACTGACCTTTGCAGTGCCACAATAACAACCTGAGGCAGCTGGCTTTGCATTCAGGTATAATGACGGAAAATCTTGATTGGCAACTATTACCATTGTTTGTCTTTACATCAGTAAATTATATTTGAACCAACAAAATCTGACCTCCCTAACCTAAGCACTAGGGCTGGGCGATATGGACCAAAAATCATATCTCGGTATTTTTAGGCTGAATGACGATACACGATATATATCTCGGTATTTTCTACGAAGTGGGCTACATGTTCAGTTGTAAGTAGGGCTGGGCGATATGGACAAAATCAAATATCACAATATTTTTGACCAAATACCTCAATATCGATATTGACAAAATTGTAGGGATGACTATTGGTGCTTTCGCAAAATATTTACACAATGAGATTTTTGATAAATAATCATCAGTAATGTGGATATAATGACTAAGTGGGTAAAGGCAAATAACAGAACAGCTAGAACAGTCTGGTAAGTTCAGAAAATGACATCACTTTACTGTAATGCAGCCTTTAAAACCAGGAAAAGACACTTATGCCATATCACGATATTACGATATCCAAAATATAAGACGATATCTAGTCTCATATCACGATATCGATATAATATTGATATATCGCCCAGCCCTACTAAGCACTAGTTTTTAGACTGGACTAACAATCAAATACGCTAAACTGGGAGTTTGACTGGTAAGCTGATTTCTTTCTTGTCCAGTTTGTGTTCTTTTCACAGTAAACCTATATAATAAACCACGATATACCTGCTATTGTAGGGAGCCAAAGTTGACGTAATTTCCATCAACCCTAGGGTTGACTTCACCCTCTGTCAATGTATGGGAGGTTACTTCATATAAGCAATCTAAAATCATATGACTTTGATTTTGACATATGTTGTAGGAAGCATCAACACACCTCGCTTGGCTTCATTTCACCAAAATCCATTCAGTATTATTTACATGAATGACAAAATTAGTTTTTGTCGTTCACTATCCGGCAGGCGTTTAGCTAGTTTAAATGTTCCATCTCCTGCAAAGGGAACAAGCTGTGGTAGCTAGCTAGATAGCTACAGCTTCACAGCTACAGTGAAAAAGTGTCGACAGTTACTATCATGAGCCTGAACTCAAACGTTAGCGAAGTCCCGAATTGCATCGCAAGACGTGAAAACCTACGCATGTGTGACAGCGTCTATAGTCCCTACGCAGATCAGCCCGGCTATCAACAGCTGGTACAGTCCACGTTGTAGTTCTCTGTCTTTACAAAGAAAGTCTTCTCTGTAAGTTTCTACCACTTAAAATAACAGAAACCTGGAAATCATCTAAAAGCTCATGCTACGTAGTGTGTCAAGAGGTGAATCACAACACCGTTCATTGCTTTGTTTGGTCGCACAAGACAAACTACTTTGCGGTCAATGGAAAATCACGTTAGCCACTTAGCCGCTAGTCTACATTTCCACTTCGGCTCCCTATTCGGCAGGCAATTTCACCTCTGTCCTTACAGGTTTGATTATTGTACAGACACATTGCTCTTACCAAACGTTTTTATGACTTGTAAATTATAATTTAGTAACGCTTGATTTTAAGAGACCGTAATTTCATACTAATTAATTAATTAATACATTTCTTGATAAAGAGCACTAAAGAGATATTGAGCACTGTCAATTAAATTTCTTGAATTTATTAAATTTATCACATAATTTATATCATTTGAAGTAATTTCAATGAACTTTAATAAATAATTCTGGCAAATTACTAGGGGGCAATTTATTACAGGCCCTTGAAATGAAGCGTTATTGATAATTTTATATTAAATTAATTAATGAGCAGCCTACAATTAACTATACCAGTGGTTCTCAATCCTGGTCCCTGAGTAACACAGCCCAGGTTTTCTATCTACCAGGTAGTTAATTGCAGTTAATTGTATTCACCGGTCATCCCAGGTGTAAATCAGTCCCTGACAGAGGCCCCATTTACACTTGTCATTTCATGCGAGCCTTATCCGAATAGTATCCAGATATGATATATCCACATTCCATTTACACCTGGCCACATCAATGCGTCTCCGTTAGCCAGATAGAAATCCGATTCCATCTCTCCCTGCTTCCCCGCGATGTATGCAAATGTGGAGATGACAGGCGCCACAGAAATTCTGATTTTATATGACTTTCTGCATAGTCTTCAAGTTAGACGGCAGGCGCTACTTCACACATTATATATAAAAAAACCCCCAAACACTTCTAGTACCGCTACAGAAACTGACCCATGCGTGCGCACATTTTGGAGACAGTGAGGAATGGCGACTTCAATGGCAAAGTGGTGAAATAAAGTAAAAATGGTCTTTACACTCAGTTCATTTCCAGGCCTACTCTACAGCAAATTGGAAACCCTTCTAATAATAATATTCCATGTCAGAAGAACGTCTAAAACTAAATAGTGTCTTTGTTCTTATATCTTTGTTATATCGTTTGTCCAAAAAGCATCTGCTCATATGGTGTGAATTAGTCTAAAGTAATTGCGTTACAGTCTTTTATTATTGCAAATTATTGCAAATTCAAGGTGTTAAGCAATTGGACTTAATGTCATAAGGTTATAAATTACATATTGGAGATGCCGGTCCTCTACAGCAGCTCTCCTCCACCGCAATGAGCTTCTTGGCAACGGAAAAACTTCTCTCAGCAACGCCCTTAATGAATATTGATGCGTGTAAATGTGCTTGTCATTCCATTCTCTGTGTGAAAAAATGACAAAGACGGAAAAGAGAAATTTCCCCCGGTGGCCTTGGTTCGGGCTTCACCGACGAAATAAAGTTTGAGTGGCAACATGTCACAGCAGCAGTTAATGCCGCCAGCTCCAAGAGTCAGACTATTTATATAACTAAAACTAAAAATATATATGAAGATGTAAAGGTTGATGCCAAGAAGTATATATGAAGATGTAAAGGTTGATGCCAAGAAGCTCATTGCGGTGGAGGAGAGCTGCTGTAGAGTTATTTATTTAATATTGACTTAAATGGCATTCCATAGATCCTGAGGAACAGTATTGAGAATCACTTAACTATACCACAACTAATGCATACGAAGCACAAAAAGGTGTATAAGCGGGCTTGTATTAAAGCACTGATTCGGTGCACATAGTAAAAATGGTTTGGCATTTACAGACTTATCTGTGTGGTGTGTGCATCTCCAGATTTTAGCACCTCATTAACTTCTTCAAGATCAACATTTTCAGCCTGTGAACCATACCATTTAAGTAGCTTTTGACCACCAACATTAGCTACCACTGCTTGTAACCATTGGTATTCAGGATAGTTTTCAAGCAATTTGTAGACAAGGTTTTCAAAATGAAAAAGTAGTGCTGACTATGGCAGCCGGAACTAACCCTAACCCAACCAAAGTGAAATGTGAGTGTTTGCCACTTAACATACTAGCAGCAGTGAAGCCAGAGTATATCCTAGTGTTAGAGTCCATGTGGTCCTGCTTGTTGAGGCTCCACCTATGAGCTGGGCCTCTGGGACTTCGGATCTGATGAAACTAGCGAAGGCTGATACTTTGGCGTAGACACCAGGCCGGTTGGGCTGGGCACAGCCCACTCCAAAGCTCACCACACCGGCCTGGATCCAGGTCCGGTTGTCTATAGGGCAGACTAAAGGTCCTCCAGAGTCTCCCTGAAGGAAGGGAGGGGGGGTACGATATCACATCATCTGACAATCCCTTATTCTACAGTAAAGAAGCATTACGCTGCATTCATGTCCTATGGGAATAACCACTGGAACAACTTAACGGTTAAAGGAGCAACTTGGTTCGTACGTTCAAACCCGACTGAAACCGTCAACATGCCGTGACTGAAGTTTTCTGTAGACTTTGGTTGCTCCTGCTCTTTTTCACACACATGAACTTAGTGATGATACATTTGAGTTCATGTTTTCCAGCAAAACAAACATTGCAATGTCAAGCACAAGCCAAAAAATCCAGCAAGAAGTTGTATCCTGCCATGGAATTGGCTATATCTGAAAGCTGAGGTGAACGGTATTTTCTAGTAGAAAACTTGTATCTACCATCTTTCCCATGGGACATGAATGAATTGGGATACACAGATTTGGCAGTGTGTATGTGTGTGTGTGTGTGAGAACCTGCACCTACCTGACATGAGTCCTTGCCTCCCGCTTGTAAGCCTGCACAGATCATGTCAGAGCGGATGTCCACTGCCTCGTAGTCGTACGATTGAGCCTGATACATCCTGTGACAGGAAGTCTGCTCAATGATTGGCACTTCCACTTCCTGTAGAGGTCCCACCCCTGACAGAGGCACTGCATTCCAGGGTGAATCCGATGTTGCATGGGGAGAAGCAGGACAGCGTTAAAATGATGGACAGAAACTGAAGGCAATGTCAAAGAAAGTCCCCAGACTCTTTGGGTCAAAGAGTAAAAGAGTCTGGTTAGGACCAGGGAAGTTTAATGCAACCTTTAAAGCAATAATCCATGACATTTTTTACATAGATAATTGCTACTCTCTGTCTCTGATTGATATAGCATAATGATTCAACCTATATCCAGTTCATGAAAGCTTACACATTTGCTTTTCTAAACACCCGGAGTCTGGTAGCTCTTTCCTGGGAAAAATCCTCTGCTGTACAGTGATGCATTTTACGTTTCTGCTTTGTTTGGAATAAATAGAAGAAGAACTGGGTAGTTAGCATAAGCAGCGATAGCCACCATGGATGAACAGACAAAGGAAAGAGCGCCACCTACAGAAACTCAAACTTCATTTCAACAGAAAATCCAAGGAAAAAGACGTCCCAGTACCGGACACACTGTTTGATTGACAGGTGATCTCTGAATGAATTTATAAACACAGATTTATTCTGCAGTATTTTCTATGCAACATCTACTCAAGCTTGTTGGACCTCTTTTGCATGTTTGAACATGAAATACTATGTGGGATAGACTGGTGGAAACCAACTTGAAGTAGGAGTTGTTGAAGGCGTCAGCAATGTTTTCGTAGCCAAAGACTGAATAATTACCCTTTCAGACTCAGAGGACAAAGTCATATTTTGACTAAGTTGATCTATAGTCCAACAATGCGTTAATGAACCACTAACCAGATGATTTATCTAAAATCCTCCAGCTGAACAACTGTTATGTAAGTCCATGTTGTCTATTCAGTGGCACACGACACGTGTGAGATATTAAATGTGAATTTGATCTGTCTAGACAAGTACAGCCCAACCTTTCTCTGTTACAGATTAAAAAAAAACCACACTCCCCAGGTGTCACCTTCCTCCCCACCACTTTCACAACAGAGGAGAATTGAATATGTTCACTGGCCTCATGTTCCAGACAACATCTAGATGGTTTGCATAATGGCTGTTTTTCTAGCTGATTTGAATGCAAGCACACTATAGTGATCTGTCATCCTGGAAATCATCACTCTTTGGTTGCTGCTGTCGCCACTATCTCTTTTTCCTTTTACATTGCATCCCATCATGGCTGTTGATGTAGATTGGTGATGTTTTTTTCACCCTGTAAGCCCTGAAGGTAGGGAGGTTCAGCTTTAGCCAAGATTAGCTGCTGTTCATGCAGTCAATGAGTTTACCTGCCTCAATCAACCTCACTGACATGATTAATATGGTGATACCAATGCTGCATACCAGAGGTGTGACCAAGTCAACTTTGCTCGAGACCCAAGTCAGTCTCAAGTCTTGAGGCACAAGTCCCAAGTCAAGTCTCAAGTCTAAATGTAGATTACCAAGTCAAGTCCAAGTCAGGTCCATGTCATTAATATCAAGTCTCAAGTCTAAATGTAGAACAGCAAGTCAGGTCAGAACAAATCAAGAGTCAAGTATCAAGTTAATATCTTAAAGAAAACTAAATATGTAGGACTTTTCAATGCAATATGGTTTAAATAGGATAAAAACTTGGTAAGAGCATCATGAGTTTGATTTCTATAATCAGTTTCAACTTCAATAAATTCAATCATTCCATAGAAATTCAGAAAATAGAAGTCTGCTGGAACAAATCTCATCACTTTCAATCTAAGTCATTTACACAAACACAAGATCTCAAGTCAAGACTTTAGAAACCTTTTCAAGTCATCAAAGTACAAGTCAGAGTCAAGTCCCAAGTCTTATCTTCATGCATCAAGTCAAGTCTCAAGTATTTAAAATAGTGACTTGAGTCTGACTCGAGTCCAAGTCATGTGACTCGAGTCCCCACCTCTGCTGCATACACACCGTGTTCACGCATTCAAACCCGTTTGAAGCCGTCCAAGCGCCATGATCGAAGTTTTCTGTAGACTTTGATTATTCCTGATCAGCTTTTTTCACACTTGACACACATTAACGCAGTGATGATACGTTCGAGTTCATGTTTTACAGCAAAATGTAATTATAATGTCAACCACAAACCACAAATCCAGCCAACGGTCATGGCATTTAAGAGTTTGTGATCATATCTAGGGCTGGACCCGAATATTCGACTATTCGGATATTCGTTTGTTGGGTAGGTATTCGGTTTTCAATTTTGGGATTCGGATATTCGTTTTTTTAAATGTAATTTTATATGTAATCCGTAAGCCGGTTGCCATTGACGCCGCGAAGCAGTTTCTTTTTTTTTTTTTTACTTGCATTCAAACATCAGTCACATTTGCTGATCGCCATGGTGGCACAGAGAAAAAAGTACGACCTGAAATTCAAGCTGTCAGTTGTCAAATTTGCTGAACAAAACTCAGGAGAAGCAGCAGCAAGACATTTCTCCGTTGATCTTTTTTTTAAAATCTTTTTTCTAAGGTAGGCTACCGGTATTTTGATACAGGGCTCTCTCTCTCTCTCTCTCTCTCTCTCCCTCTCTCTCTCTGTGCTTTAGAACGTAACCGCTGTGAAACAATCAGAAAATAACGTTTTATTTCTCTGATTCACCGGCTTTCTCGCTACTACCGCTCCCTCTCTTCATTCACTTTCTAGCTCGCTCGACCATCTCTCTCTCTCTCTAGCTCGCTCGACCATCTCTCTCTCTCTCTCTCTCTCTCTCTCTGTGCTTTAGAACGTAACCGCTGTGAAACAATCAGAAAATAACGTTTTATTTCTCTGATTCACCGGCTTTCTCGCTACTACCGCTCCCTCTCCTCATTCACTTTCTAGCTCGCTCGACCATCTCTCTCTCTAGCTCGCTCGACCATCTCTCTCTCTCTCTCTGTGCTTTAGAACGTAACCGCTGTGAAACAATCAGAAAATAACGTTTTATTTCTCTGATTCACCGGCTCTCTCTCTCTCTCTCTCTCTCATGTTAAGTATGTTTTCAGCGCTGTGTTTTTGTGAGGAGGGAACTGTCACCATGTCTCTTAAACACTCCCCCCCCCCCCCCACCTCCTTCCTGCGTGTGGCCCCAGCCGGTGACGTAGCAGAGCGTCCCGCCGGGGAAGGGCGTCCCGGCGTCGGCCAGGCAGACGGGCTGGACCCGCTCGCTCCAGGCCACCGGCTCGTCCAGCTGCACCAGGGCCACGTCGCCGCCGGCCTGCGGCTGCTCGTAGTCGTCGGGCACCAGCACCCGCCGCACCCGCCGGTGGCTCTCGTAGACGTTGGGGCCGTTCAGACGGTGGCGGCCGACGTACAGGGTGTAAGGGGAGACGTCGGACGGGCTGGGGGGGAGGGGGGGGGGGAGGAGGGAGTGGAGGAGGAGAGAAGGCCAGGGGGTGAGACAGATGTACTGGTTGGAAGAATACAATACTGGGACAATAACAGGAATACAATGAGATCTGGTCCAGTCATTGTGGTCCATCTGCTCTGATATGATGGCTGTGATGTAGTTTGATTGATTACATATTTATTTATTTATTTTTTGCAATTTTTTAATGTACAATTACTCTTTATTTGCTTAATTTAACCGATTGAAAAAATAAAATAAAACGGTAAATGATTGATTACATATTTACTAGAATTTATAACTTCCTCTTCCTCTCCTCTCCTTTCCTCTCCTCCTCTCCTCTCCTTTCATCTCCTCCTCTCGTCTCCTCTCCTTTCCTCTCCTCTCCTCGTCTCCTGTCCTCTTCTCTCTCTCCTCCTTGTCTCCTCTCCTTTCATCTCCTCCTCTCGTCTCCTCTCCTTTCCTCTCCTCTCCTTGTCTCCTGTCCTCTTCTCTCTCCTCCTTGTCTCCTCTCCTTTCGTCTCCTCCTCTCCTCTCCTCTCCTCTCCTCTCTCCTTTCCTCCTCTCCTTTCCTCTCCTCTCCTCTCCTCTCCTTGTCTCCTCTCCTCCTCTCCTCTCCTCTCCTCTCCTTGTCTCCTCTCCTCCTCTCCTCCTCTCCTCTCGGGACACACAAACCGCTCTCCAATTATAGTAGTGGGATTGTAGAATTGATCAGTACTACACTGGTTGTTTAACCCTTAACCTGAACTGATTTAAACGCAAAATTTTCATATTTCGATTACATAAAGGTATGCATGAATACGTTACTAATATCACTATTATCAATATTCCTTGGTTTCAGTGCAGTTTACTTTTAGTGTCCCATGATGGTCTAAATGCAGTTTCAGAGGCTTTTCCACCTCAAAAAGAATCAAATTGTGGGGGAAACACTGAATACTTGGAATGGTTTTGGGTTGTTTTTTTTATCTAATGGAAATGGTCAAATTTAAAGATTTGAATATCGGCACAAATTTGGCTATTGGGAGCCTCAATCCAAAAACGTCACCATGTCTCATCTTTCCAGTATACACTCTGCTGTATACCATCTAATAAAGTAGATACACTACAAAATATTAGGGATGTCTTCCTGATATTGGGTTGCAGTCCCTTCTCTAACTCGTCTGCTTCACTTTATTTAGATCTCCTCCTTTGTGATTGATTTAGATTTAAGAAGGGAAATCAATAACACATAATGGCTTTTACCTGGATTCACCTCATATAGTATACATATGTACTTCATGAAAAGAGTAAGTGTCCCAAATATTTTTACGTGTCGTGTAGCTATATCAAAAACAACAGTAAACATGTCATCGCCCACAAATGATTATTTCATTTACAAGAAGTTAACACCATTAGAGAATGTAGAAGAATGACTGTTTTGATCATAGTTTCTCTGTTATCTCTCTACCTACAATACAGACAGTCATGGAATTCTGGACAAAATCATATCTAACAATAAAAATATTCTCCGATTTGGGTCCGATAGACAAAATCTCATCCAACGGCGGTCCGTGGCTCTAATGTGGACTAAATCAGGGGTCCGTGATATGGAAAAAGGTTGAGAATCACTGGACTAGAGGTTGTGAAAACAGCCTTACTCTGGGAAGCAGTGGGCAGCAGACAGCACCCAGTCCCTGGCGATGAGCGAGCCGCCGCACACGTGACCGCTGGAGCCCCTCTGGATCTCCACCTGCCAGGGCCACGCCCCCGCCCGCGCCTCGCTCCCCCCCACGATGCGGTTCTCCAGGGGGGCTCGGCCGCACGCTGAGGAGGAATCAGGTTATGCGCACTGCAAATTCAGTTCAAGTCGTAAACCATATACAGCTCTGGAAAAAATGAAGAGACCACCAAATGATCAGTTTCTCTGGTTTTATTATTTATAGGTATGTGTTTGAGTAGGGTTGCAAAGGGGTGGAAAATTTCCGGTATTTTTCCGGAAAGTTTCCGGTAAATTTCCATGGGAAGTTAAGCTGGGGAATTTTGGAAATATTCCAAATTGGAAACTTTCCATGGGAATTTATGGGAATTTATGGGAATTTATGGGAATTAATGGGAATTAACTGGGAATTGAGGGTAATTTAATGGAAAGGTATCATATCCAAGCATAAATATTTGTTTTTTTATAAGCAGACATCCATCCAAAATAATACAATTAAAACTAAATTAAAAATATTTTATTGAACAATCAATTCTTTCATTGAAGAACAAAAACATGAATGTTGAGTTAAATATTACTCATCCCCCAGACCCAACCCATTCAAAAATTAACAAAAATGCACAGGAATGCACAGTGCATGTAGGGGGCGTGGTCTCAACAGCCCTGCAGTAAGCAGTGTGCTATGTGTGCATGTGATTGAGGAATAGCATAGATATTCAACTGTACTTGCATGATATCTGGCTGTTTAGTCAGGATTATGCTAAAATATATTTTCCCCAACTATATTTAAGTTCCCTATTAAGAGCATACCTTCAATTTAGTAAATTCCTGGTTTATTCCCGTTTATTCCCATAAATTCCCGTTAATTCCCATAAATTCCCGTTAATTCCCATGGAAAGTTTCCAACTTTGAAAATTCCCGGAATTTTGCAACCCTATGTTTGAGTGAAATTAACATTTTTGTTTTATTCTATAAACTACTGACAACATTTCTCCCAAATTCCAAATAAAAATATTGCCATTTAGAGCATTTATTTGCAGAAAATGACAACTGGTCAAAATAACAAAAAAAGATGCAGTGTTTTCAGACCTCGAATAATTCATTCATTTTTCATATTCATTTTTAAACAACACAATACTCATGAGAGGTTTGAGGGACACCAGTAGCGCTCCTGCTACCTCTCTCTCTAACACAATACTAATGTTTTAACTTAGGAGGAGTTCAGGAATCAATATTTGGTAGAATAACCCTAAATTTTCTCAAACACATAAATAGTAAAACCAGAGAAACTGATCATTTTGCAGTGGTCTCTTAATCTTTTCCAGAGCTGTAGATACGATATGAATATTAAATGGTAATCTTGATCCAAGTGCCAAATAACCTCCCCATGTTAAAACTAAGTGGAATATAGCTTTAATGGTCATTCAGCACATCCCATTCATTCCTTCTTAATCTCAATTCTTACTTCAAGAGGGAATGGGGGGTGTATTCCTCTCCCCTTATACACACACAGATAATGGACAGGTGTTGGTTTTTGCAAGTACCCAAACTGGCAAGAGCAGAATGGAGAGTCACTCATCCAACACCTGTCAGTACTGAATACAATGCATTATTGAAGAGGCACAGAAAGTGGGAAAGAATGAATTAAAAATGAAAGAACACTGTTGAGTCTTAATCGTCTCACTGATAAGGAACAATATGCTTTGGTTGAATGTTTGCCTTTACCTTGAGCCTCACATGTCCTCAAACCTGTTGAGGAAAAGGAAAAGGAGTGACATTTTGAATGCCTAGGCTTTGAAGATGGACAGTCAAAATCACAATTTCTACAAGATATAAGAGTTTGAACCAAAAAGGCCAACAGACTCACTTGTTGCTGCCAAAACAATGAAGAATGAACCCAGATTCATTATTCTGCTTGAACGATGGTTGGCAGATTGAAACGATCAGCTCAAGGCGACATCTGCCTTGTTTTCTGAAAGGAAATGCAATAAAAATGACTACACTCCACATACGCCGAGCTTCATTCAAAAATCTGGCAATTTATTCTTTTCGGCAAATGTGCACACCTAGCACATCATTTAAGACCTTTATGGAATTTGGACTGTCTTCTGATAAATTCGGCATATAGATAATCCACCAAGCAGCACTTAATTTCAATAAAACCTCAACTTGTAGAATTAGTTCACATTGTTGCTACTGTCTACCGTTGTGTTTTTGGTGGAAGATGATCGTGGGAGTAACATGTAAATCATTTAAGATCTAATCATCTAAGATTACATTTTACTAAAGGAAGCATGGTGTATTGGATCTATGCCGAATTAGAGAATGGCTAAGACTAATTTATATAAGGTCTTAAATTGTTGTACCAGATATGTCCCTTCGTCGATAAGCAAAGAAACATTAAATTGTCAATTGTTTGTCAGTGGAGTTTGGCGTGACTTTCTCTCCATATAAGAGCGAACGGGGCGTATCGGGACTTCATCTGTGGATGCATAGGTCACTTACCTGTAATGTTGCAAAGCGCCAAATCTTCAAAAATCACTTGAGTGTCCCAGCAGACAAAATAATGGTTTCTAACGCTACTTGTCCATTGAACAGAACAGGATAGAAAGTAGAGGGACATCCGTTTAGTCCGCTACTCATACGATAACGGGGAAAAAGTCACCGGAGTCAAGTTAGCAAGAATAAAACATATGACTTCCGGCTATAACAAAATAAAACCCTTGTTGACGAACATGCGTTACAGTGATTTTTGTGTATTATGTTATTTTTTTCTCCAACTCTCCTTTTCACAGTTCATATTCATAGCCACATTGGCCTGTATACGATTTCATAGGCTATACATCGCTGCCAAAAATAGTCACAAAGCACACTAGCAGACAACTGTCTACTATTTACAAAGTTTTCCAAAATGAAAATAAAGAATACGTGTAAAAAATATATATATATTTTCACAGCATAAATAGCCATATATTTCTATGTAAGATGCAATATACACAGGGCTGCCAAAAATATAAAAAGAAATTCTCTAACACCAAATTTATATCAGACCAATTGGAGGGGTGCCTGCTATTTAATAAAGTCTATTTTAACCCATTCCTATCGTGCAATTGTTCCTATAGGCTGTAGAATAGAAGTTCTTCTACCCACAGGGACACATTTTTGCTTTTATTTTGAAGGCAACATCGCGTTACTTCCGGTTTTTTGGCTCTGGCTAACTCCGGCTGCCTTGACGCAGCTGGAAGAACGTGGTCAAACCAGAAGGCGGGGAGGAGCAGAGCACCTGTACCTTCTAGCTTAACCAATCAGAGAGCTCGGCTTTCCCCTCACAACCTCTCCCATTGGCTGCTGGGAAACCAGTCGGGTGGATAGAGACATTTCTACCTCTTTACTGGCTTTCCTCTCTCTTTTGTACACCTTTCCACATAACATTCATAACATAAAAGTTTTACTTTTTATAGGTAGTGAAATAGGATGCGAGTATACTGGCTGAGAATTGTGGGTGGTTTGAAAACCGCTGCTATAACACACCGTCTTTGTCAGCCAGTTCCTTTGAGACTAGTTAATATTACCGCGGCAGAACCGGCTTGCTGCTGAAGGTCTCTTGGGCTTTCATTAATATAATGGCGCCTAACATCTTGCAGTGAAACCCTACACTGCCTTTCTATTCTCCTCCGCAGCACGCGTCATGCAGGCCAAATATCATTTTACAATTGAGTAACGCCTGCACAGCGTACGACGCCATTGTTAATTTGCATGATAGGGAAGAGACATCTGTTATGGTGTACATCAAGCTGGTTTGAATAGGAAAACTGCTGACAGGTATTCCATTTAAGACTTTAAAACCTCTTTAAATACTACCTGGAACTGAATTTGACTACAAATTTTAATAACCAAATTAAATAAACAAAGCTGTCGGGGAAAAAAAAAAAGACACCAGGAAATTAAATGTTTAGGGACATGAAGTCATACTGTGTTTCAAGTAGATACAATTAAAAAAAACTTTTCCCATATTGTATTAACCTTGTTCTGCATTACTACTGGGTCCCTACAGTTTTAAATTTCAAAATTCCATACATTTTCCAGATTTTGGTGTTCAGTATGATTTACACTAATAATCATATTGCCCCTATGAAAGTCTGACATCACTTTATACGTGACGATTATTATCTATCAGAATATTAAGTGACTGTTGTCTAAACCAGTCATTCTCAACCTTTCTCATATCAAGGACCCCTAATTTAGTCCACATTAGAGCCACAGACCTCCATTTGATGAGATTTTGCCTTTCAGACCCAAATGAGAATATAACTGAAAATATTTTATTTGTCCAGAATTCCCATCTGTATTGTAGGTAGAGGGATAACAGTGAAACTAATCATTCTTCTGCATCCTCTAATCGAGTTAACTTCTTGTAAATGAAATTATGCTGACGTTTAACAATTCATTCAACTTTCCAGGGACCCCCTGGAACCCCCTCAAGGACCCCTGGTGGTCCCCGGACCCCACGTTGAGAACCACTGGTCTAAAAGCACAGAAACCAAAAACGAATGGAGACACAAATGTGAATATTCACTTATTTATATATATAAAAAGAACACAAAATACTAGTAATGTACTAGTAATGAGACGCTAGTAATGTACATTGGTTCCTCATTAAGAGCAGGGCTTCGCATGACGAGGAGAGGATGGCAAACTATACAGTATGTGCGGGTTGATTGACAGACGGGTGTGGCGTCGCTGGCTCCGCCTCTCACTTCTTGGACAGCTTGGCTTGCTTGTGTTTGGGCGGCGCCCACTTCAAACACATAGTGTCCACTGTAAAAGAGACAGGGACAGCTGTTACTAGGATGTAACCAGAAAACACACACACATCAAATATCATCACAAACAATACAGATAAAACAACCATACAGAGGAAAATGTGAGGCATCTCTCTCAGAAAGATACAGAGGGAGTCTTGGGGGATTCTATCAAGCTTGTTGCTAGGACATGAGCCTCATGGGACGACAACACACACACACACACACACACACACACACAGCAAAGCAAAAGCAGAAACGGGGAAAACCACTGGTGCAGGGGAAAGAAAGTACAGTCTGAGAATTAGGGCTGGGCAATGATAATCATAAGGATTTTTCTCGATATCAATATATATCACGATATGGTTCATGTATGCAAAATCACGTTAAATAATCAAATTAATGTTCATCTCATTGAACCGAATGGTAATGTTAGGTGTGATGTCAAACAAAACTGAAATTTTCAAATAATATTCCTACCATACCTCATTTTATCAGAGTTTTTAAGTAAAATTTGCTTGTCATCATGAATTCAGACAGCAGAAATGTGTGTCACGATATTAAAATATCTTCACATCATCACGATATGATTCCACTGAAAGACGATAAATGATAGGTTAGGGTAGGGTAAGCGTTACATTAAAAATCCTCAACATTTTTATATAAATAAATGTCTGTATGTCTGTACTTCATCAACAGAAAATCTAAGGAAAAAGACGTCACAATACTAGACGCTGTTTGATTGACAGGTGGATGATGGAGACAAAAAAAAAAAAATAAAAAAAAAAATAAACAAGGATCTTGTGGATTACCACTTTTAAGGTTAGTTAAATTTAGGTTAGGTGATTCTCAACCTTTTTCATATCAAGGACCCCTAATTTAGTCCACATTAGGGCCACGGACCCCCATTTGATGAGATTTTGTCTCTCTGACCCAAATCTGAGAATATTTTTATTGTCAGATATGATTTTGTCCAGAATCCCATGACTATCTGTATTGTAGGTAGAGAGATAACAGAGAAACTATGATCAAAACAGTCATTCTTCTACATTCTCTAATTGTGTTAACTTCTTGTAAATTAAATAATGCTGAAGTTAAACAATTCATCAGTTTGCTGGGGACCCCCTGGAACCCCCTCAAGAACCCCTGGTGGTCCCTGGACCCTACACTGAGAACCACTGGGCTAGGGAATGAACGTAGTCCATGGAACTTCCTCCTTAGTATAATGAAAACAAGTCTGCATCTGCACACCTGTGATTGGTGGTTTCTTGTACTGGGCGCTCTTCAGGTGCTCCTCCACCAGCTTGGGCGTCACACAGATGACGTGCTGGCCCTTCCAGTACTTCACCATGTTGAGCGACTGCAGCGTGCTGATGATGTCACTCTGGGTGATGCTGGTCATCTGGCTGGGAATAAAAGAAGGAAGGAAGGAGGTTCTAGCATTAGCATCGACACTGAGCTGTCAAGGGTTTTTTACACTTAAGTTTCCTATTAGAGAGTTTTATCCTACTAGATCACTAACCAAGCCCACTGTTAGAACATTCAAATATTACTACTCGGCATATAGTGGCCATGGCTCGACAGTGTCTATACTGTGAGACAAGATGTCTCCTCTTGGCTGCGACTCTTCTTCATGTACTCCGTCTGAAGAAGAGGCAGCAGAGGGGGAGGGTTTTTCTTCCTCCCAACCCAAACGGTCACAGCACTTCTCTGCTGCGCCGTCCCGAAGGGAGGACCGGTTTACGGAGCTCGGATGCCAATCTGGCACGTTCCCTTCCTCGGTACGACGCTACGCTGTGTTCTCGCTCCTGTCTTGGCGGGTGCTGTTTGGTCTTAACCTGAGGTCTTTGATGGACAGGGTCCCTCTGAAGTCCCTCAGGATCTCCAGCAGGACCCAGGACCAGTAGCTCCGGTAGCTCAGCTTCCCCAGGTCCGACAGCGGCTTCTCCGGGGAACCGACTGCGCTCTCCAGCTTGGACAGCTCGTAACCTTCACACACACACACACACAGTGAGAGAGACAGCAAAAAAGAGAGATTGTATTAAATGAGTGAAATGGTCATTCATTAGTGCAATCATGCAAAAAAATGTGTGTGCATATAACTCTGAGTATGCAAAATATAACATTGCAAAACTGCTAGATGTTCCCTAATATTGACATGATCCCATTCATGGAAAAAAACAGATGTATGAAATAAGTTATATGATTTTGAGGTGTATTCTGAGGCACAATTATGAATGTATCCTGATGGTGTGTGTGCACATATACACACATATGATGCCTGCATACATGTGCCATGCTCTGCTACTCACTGAAAGCTATGAGGAATTTTCCATAGCCTCTGCGTTGGTAGGGGGGCAGAGTGAGGATACACGCCACGTTGTTCCCATCTGGAGACTCTTTCTCCTGCAAAACAAAAACACAGCCAATGGTTAAAACTCAAACTGAACACATATCGCACATCTGTACACTGTGATGTCATATAGTGAGTGGCATTACAGGCCATGATGATAAAACGTACTTTGGAAAAGTAGCCGACGATGTGCGCCCCGTGCCTGTTGACTTCAGTGAGGATGTAGAAGATGAAGGGCTCCACGTCGAAATAGAGCGTCTTGTGGTCTAGGAAGAGCTTGGCTAGTAGACAAAGGTTCTGACAGTAGATCTGCCAACAGAGACCCGACAACCAACAATCATTACTACAGCATTATGAATTAAATCCATTACAGATGAGTCCATATTATCTGAGTTTTAACCCTAAGTTTAGGCCCGTAGCTTGAGGTGTGGCGTGGACTCTCCGGCTCCGGCTGCTCACCTTGTGGTCCCGCCCGTCCACTTCATACACAGAGATGTTGCTCCTCCTGTAGATCTCTTTGCCTGGAGGCTGCTTCCACTGACAGTGCGACTGCAGAGACAAAGGATGTGGGTCAAACCTCCCGACGTTCAAGTTGTAAGGCTTTTTTCGGCTGACAATGGCTCCTCTTGAGGACTGAACTTTAACCATCGGCCAGCACCAAGAACCGATGATATCCGTTACTTCCGATGAATAATAAGAGACTTGGCTCATGAATTTGGGTCCTTGGAAGTCCTTGCTTGCGAAATACTCCAGGATACTACATGACAGATCCAATCTATGTTCAAATATTAAAGAAAACCAAGGCTGTGTTCACGCTGCAGGCTTTCATGCTCAATTCCATATTTCTCCTCATATCTGATTTATTGCGGATGGATGTTTATACCTATTCTAGGATGTAACCCATATCCCATACCAATATGAACTGACAGCAATGCTAAAAAGACACGGTGCTTATAGTAACAACAACAAAAGATGTCACATCTGTTTTTGTACCAACACTTCTCCTGCTCTCTATGCGGGAAAATCTAACTTGTATCTAATTTGCATGTTATCATGAGTGAATACCCAATTATTAGCTTTATATGCAATATCATCCCTCCATCCTACATCCCTAGCTGCAACCTGTGTTCCAAGCTTCATCACAGTAGAGCTGCAACAATTAATCAATTAATCAATGAATTAGTTGTCAACTATTCAATTAATCGCCAACTAATTTGATAATCGATTAATCGGTTTGAGTAATTTTTTAAGAAAAATAAGTCCAAATTCTCTGATTCCAGCTTCTTAAATGTGAATATTTTCTGGTTTCTTTCCTCCTCTATGACAGTAAACTGAATATCTTTGGGTTGTGGACAAAACAAGACATTTGAGGACGTCATCTTGGGCTTTGGGAAACACTGATCCACATTTTTCACCATTTTCTGACATTTTATAGACCAAACAACTAATCGATTAATCGAGAAAATAATCGACAGATTAATCGACAATGAAAATAATCGTTAGTTGCAGCCCTACATCACAGTGCTAAAAGCTGAACTGACCAGGTGATATCTGAAGGTCTTCTCGTACTTCATGTACTTGAGGCAGTACTCGCAGATCCACAGCTTGGGCTGCTTGCCGTAGTCCTCGGGGAACGGCGAGAAGTACCAGGCGTCGATCTCAAAGTTCCCTATCTGGATCTTGTCCACGTATTTCACTTTGGTGATCTGGAGGGAGAGAGAGAGAGGTGTGGTACGATGAGGAAAAACATTGCATCCCACGCTGACGGAGAAACACCTAATAGTTTGAGACAACAGTGAATGTACATGCCTTTTAACCTTGTGATGTAGGGCAGTGATTCTCAACCTTTTTCATATCAAGGACCCCTAATTTAGTCCACATTAAAGCCACAGACCCCCATTTGATGAGATTTTGTCTCTTGGACTCAAATCTAAGAATATTTTTATTGTCAGATGTGATTTTGTCCAGAATCCCATGACTATCTGTATTGTAGGTAGAGAGATAACAGAGAAACTATGATCAAAATAGTCATTCTTCTACATTCTCTAATTGTGTTAACTTCTTATAAATGAAATAATGGTGAAGTTTAACAATTCATCAATTTGCTGGGGACCCCCTGGATCTCCCTCAAGGACCCCTGGTGGTCCCCGGACCCCACGTTGAGAACCACTCATGTAGGGGATACAGGAGTGGTGAACTAAAATTAACTTAATGGGCAGCAGAGCAAGGCAATTTATGTACTATTAACAAGAAACAAACAGACACACATAACCACACACACTCCACCTTACCGCCTCATGCTCCTTCTCCAGGGCGGCTGTTGTTGGGTCCATCTCTGCGTATGTCTGAGAAGAAGCAAGAAGCCTATTAGAAACAAACCAAACATCTAACAGATAAAGAATATCACCGTGAACAGAACAAAGCAGTACAGATTCACTGATTCCACTGACATATCGGTAACTGACTTGACAGTCCCTCAGTCAGTGTTTTTCATAGGACTGATCGGGCCACCGAGTCTGTACTTGGTGCAGGCCAAGTGGCCGATGGCTCACCTTCTGTACGTGGTTGATCTCGTCATGCTTGCGCTTCTGGTTGCGGGTGATCTTCCTCTCAGGCTGCTCGCCCAAGTCACCAATGCCTCCGCTCTCTGTGCTCTTTCGGACCGCATCCTTCACCGTCTTGGTAAGCGCCAGACGGGCCTTACCCACCCATTCATCCAGGCGCCTGTTAACTGTGGAAAAGGAAACGGGTTACCACAGTGCAACAAAAAAATGCATTGTGTGTTGCCTGACTGCCCCGCAGGGCATTATGGGTATTAGAGTCTCTGTTATTATTACAACACAACAGAAGGAATCCCTAGGAAAGTAATAGTGGGGAGAAAGACAATGGATCAGAGATGATAGAGAACTAGAAGCTACAGATTATGGAGAGGAAATTGAAGGTTTTGTCCACGTGCATTACATGAAGAAATAATGTGTTTTTGTTGTTGTTGTTAGCTAAATCGAGCTACTCACATCCAACATAGTGCACATAGAACTCCTCCCTGCCCTCCTGCTCATTTATCCGGGTCTGGATAACCTCAGCTGAGTCTGAAAAGAGAGCAAGATTAGTCAACAAGTTCTGATCCCCGTTACGTGCCGTTCTGTCCAGTATAGAGAGAACCGTTAGGCCAAACTCCATTCAAAACTCTGCTAATTTAATACATTCTTGCTTCCTGGAAAATATATTTAGCTGATAGAGCATGACTTAAGACCTGTTACGAATCCTTGGGAAACTCTGTTCAATTCGGCACTCACATATTCCACCAAACAGAATTTGTTTCATGGAAATGTCAACTTTTATAGCTGGTTCACCTGTTATTCCCACGATCTTCTTGCACCATAATAACGTTAACGTTACATCGTGGCAAGCATTGTGAATAAATTCTAAAAGCTAGGTTTTATTAAAAATTTATGCTGCTTGGTAGATTACCTATGTGCCGAATTCAAAAGAACACCCTGGTGAATTGTAAAAGTTATTAGGTCATATTCTATCACTGGGTAAGCACGCTTGCAGACAAGCAAGGAGACGCTACATTGCCGAATTTTTATGGAGTTTGGCGTGCCGTGCTTTCCAATACAAAAGAGAACGTCACGTATCGGCTCAACTGCAACTTAAACGGTGGTGGGATAGAGTAGAGCAAGACCCGGTAAAGCAGTCAAACACTCACGCCATGTCTTGTCAACTCGCTGGCATAAATACGTCTCTCCAATGTCGACCGTCCCTTCCTGCTCCCTGCCGCAGCCCAGCACCCCTCCGTCCTGGATGTGCTGACTACCAGAGCCCCCGGTTTCTCCGGGCCGACCAATGGCCTCCGCTTCATCCTCTTCCCCGCCACTGCCGTTAGAAGAACAAGCAGCCGGGATTCCAGTGTCCAATTCCCCCCGCTCAGTTCCGATATGTCTCGACTCCATGTCTACGTCCATTGTAGCACCAAGGCCCTTAATATTATTATTATTAATATAGTTCTTGTGAAAGTCGGACCCGCCAGGCATAATCTTTTGTCGTTTTCAAAACAACCCCAAGCCGCGGACTCTGCGAGCCTGCGCACTTCCGAGGGGGGCGTTCTCGACTATTCTTCAAAGAGAGCGGAACCAACAACAACAGCTTGCCAAGATGGCGTCGCTGCTAGGGGCGGATCATCTAGATTCATGATTCATGGGCAGATTAGACGCATGACGCACATTACTGCCCTCCTCGGGTGAAAAATTGCAATACACCGTATAAGAGAGACTCCCAAGTCCGCCTTCACTCGAGAACGCAGACCAGTATCATGTAAAAATGGAATGATTCTATGTGCAACATCCGCTTGCTGCTCATTTTCCTGAGAAAGACACTAGAAACCACAAAAAGAATATAGAAATTCCCATTAAACTCCATCTCATCCCGTTTCCCATTTTCGCACTGATACTTGAATAGAATAAAAGGTAACACTTTATAATAACCATCATTAATAAATGGTAAATTGATAGTTAATTAAACTTTAGTTAATAGTTATTTTACTGTTAACAAACAATGAAATGATCATTAATAATGTTTACTAATTATTAGTAATGCTATAATTTATGTTATTTTATCATTAGTTTGTGTAATATAAAATCATTTGTTTATAAATTATATATTGTATCATAGCTGATAAGAGATGGTAAAAGGGGTAAAAAGCTATGATACAATATATAATTTATAAACAAATGATTTTATATTACACAAACGAATGATAAAATAACATAAATTATAGCATTGCTAATAATTAGTAAACATTATTAATGAACATTTCATTGTTTGTTAACAGTAAAATAACTATTAACTAAAGTTTAATTAACTATCAATTTCCCATGTATTAATGATGGTTATTATGGTTATTAAGTGTTACCGAATAAAAAATGCCTTTTTTTCTCTCTCTCTCTCTGCCACTGTTTTTGCCATAATACACCCAACAATCCTTAATTCAACACTTATTTCAACCAAGGCACCACCATATCCATTATTGCCTCATTAGTATGGAGGATCAGAACTGTCATTTTAAGAAATAATTGCATGAATAAATAAATAAATAAATGCATTAACAAATAAATGAATAAATAAATCAATACATGAATGAAATAATAATTGCATGCATAAATAAATAAATAAATGCATTAACGAATAAAGGAATACATAAATCAATAAATTAATTAAGTGGTAAAAATAAATAAATAAATAAATAAATCAATGAATAAATACCATATTAGTTATGTTTTTATTCATTCATTCATTTATTTCTTGAGACATTCGATTTCCTTTTCCAATTCCTCAGGCCAGCAAGGTAAGTGCACTCGATCACTGCACCCTAACAATAGTGGTCACTCTCCCGTCAAGACTCCCAAGTTGTTGCATTGTAGTAATGGCTGCATTCAGACAAGCAAAAGCAAGTGATTTGCCATTCTTTGATAGTTGCAACCGTTGCAACAGCCTGTTCTGCGGGCGGGTTCTGGTTCATGACCAAGCAAGCTATCTACTACAGCAGTGTATTGATGTCACAGTGAAAGATATTTTCACATTATAATGACATCTTTTCTTGTTATTACAGCAAACCAACTTATCTCATTATAACGAGAGAAGTTTCTCTAGAAACTTTCAAATGTTGTTATAATGAGAAAAAGATCTATAACCTAATGAGAAAACAGCCTATGGACATCTGAGAAATTGAGAATGGCTCGTTGTGGCACGGGGAAGCCCCGTGGGGCAGAACAGAGCACACAGTAGCCAACAATGCTCTCTTATCCCCGTACGGAATGTTTATTACAGGGGTAGTGGGGAGGGAGTAGGAGAAAGAGAGAGTTGGCGACCCGGAGGCAGGGTAGGTCCGTGGAGCCGGGGCCCGACCCGAGCCTGAGCTAGTGTTGTGAAAATCTGTCAATAGAGTCGGGCCCCGTCGGACTCGGGCCAGAATGCAGGGCTCTAGTTCAAAGTAGGGCTGGGGATTTAGAGGAAAATCTTTTTCTTACTTTCCACAGTAAAATGACATGTACTGTTATTTGGCTTAGCCAGTAAGAATTGCACTTATGTGAAGTCTTCTTGTTGCACTACTATCATACTTTACTCACAACTGTCTATTCTCATATCAGTACCACTATAAATTCCTCATTACTGGCACAGTTATGCTGTCAACATCGAGGCTTATTATTAGTAAGAATTATTTAAATTCAGGGCCTTCTCACCAGTTCACTCTTCTATTTCACTGTTTTGCTGTTTGGTTTCTTTCTTGGATTGTTTTCATTGCTTCTTTTTCTTTGACATGGTGTGGAGAATTGTGGTTCCCTGCACTGTTCACTGCAGCCGAATTTGGTGCATCCCTACGTGACGCATTTCCTCAAATGACAAACGAGTCATTTACAGAAATGTCCATATTTTACCAATTCAGAACAGTTGCCCAGCTGAAATAGAGAGATGCAATTTAGGGGGGTCAGCAATTTACATCCGAATTAAGCTATTGGAAAATCCTGTTTTGAATTCAAAGCTAAGCATTCATGTTTTATTAGGGTTAGGGTTAAAATAGTGTTGGTGATTGTTTTGTTGGGTTTGGTGTAGCCAACTACCACGAAGATGGCATATTATGTTGAGCTTCCTTTTGTGAGGCATGTCCCTGGGCTGTGCACACACAGTAATTCAACAGGCTTCTTCAGTGCTGTGCCTAGTAAAGGGGGCATGCACCCCCAAACCTTGCACACTGCATTTTCTTATGAATATCTGTTTTTGTGTAGACCCAGTGTAGTCACATGAAAGTAGAAGATGCCTGCAAAGTATTAGATGCATTTATTTATACATATATTTCAAAAGAGAAATTTATGTATTTTGTCTTTTGCGCCCATCCGGGCTTCATCAGTGTCAGTTATGGTTGGTTCTAAAGTGCAAAAGGTCTAGGTGAATGGGGAAAATAAATATGGAAAATACACTTCAGCCTATAGTGGCCAGTGTAAAACGTGGAATAAAGTAAGATTTCAGAACTGAAATTAGTGTAAAAAAAAAAAGAAGAAAAAAATCACACTTATTTCTGTCTTTTGTTTCCATACAGACCTGTAGACATTGCTGCCAGACTTGAGACTCTGAGGTCAAGGGTTAGCCAGCTTGCTCCCAGGGCCAACCAAATAAATCATCTGCGTAATGAAGAGTTAGATTGTGCCTTCAGGTGGCCAGCCTTTGACCCAGAGTCAAAACTGGATGTGGTTTTCAGTGATGAGGATGGTCAAGGTGAGGGGGCCATAGATCATGGCGGGCCAACCAGGGAGTTTTGCAGACTCCTGAGGGGACAACTCCAAAGACACAACGTGGCACAAAAACCATGGTTAGATGATATAGAATTTAATTTTTAGTTCTGTCTCACTTTTGTTATACAGTACCTGTGCGAGGTGAAACGTCTGTTTGGTGTGGGAATAAAGCACGGCAGTATGCATGATATCTCTCAATTCCTTTTCTACGTTACCTGCAGTCACTGGAACAGAAGGAGGAGCTTATGAAGGCTTTGCTCCAGTTTTACTGTGAGGGGCGAATTCACGGAGCCCTCCAACAGTAAGATGTGAATTGCCTCCCATACATTAAATTACTTTTGGAAGACTAAAGTCTGATGCACTCTCACACCTAAGGATCATCTTTTCTAAATCTCTGGTCTGGTTTGATCCTGTAAGTGCACACAATATGATTTGAAGACATCCTGTCCTCATGTTTCACAGGATTATTGTATTTATTGAATTAATTTAGTTATTAAAGGAATAGTTCACCCAAAAATTAAAACTCAGACATCATCTCCTCATCCTCATGCTAGTAGAAACTCGGATGAGTGTTTTCTTCATACAACTTACCAGGAGTCCGCCAGGCTCAGTGCTGGAGAAGGTTTCTTACACACAGTTGCAGTAAATGGGGAGCGGCCCTCTAGGATTCAAAAGGGCAAAAATGTTAGCAAGCTAACTTGGACACTAACGGACATGTTTCGGCCAAATGAACACCGATATTTGAGTGAAGAACAATAGTTTTTTGAATCCCTAGTTTCTATTGCTTCTTTTTATATTTTAGTTTATACTCTATGTCCCTCTTCCCCGCTGAATCATATTAACTTTGCTGTTGCAACCACCTAATTTCCCCACGGGGATCAATACTTTTGTTTTACCTTATCTAAATTGTCTGATCTGGATCTGTCAATGTTGCATGTGATTGTTCTATTTGTTACAAATTCCGCCTCTTTCATGTGTCCTATGTCCTGTTGGACCAGAACTTAGCTTGTTGCACTGTCTCGTAGCACCTTTGTCCTGTTGGACCAGAACTTAGCTCTATAGCACTTACTCTCGTTGTTCTCTCCTATCTAGAAACTTGCTTGTGTTGTATGCAAATCTCATGTGTAAGTCGCTTTGGATAAAAGCGTCTGCCAAATGTGAAATTGTAAATTGTAAATTGAACATGCTCATAGCTGAATAGGTAAATCCTGGGTCGACAGAGCCAGTTGATAACCAGCTACGTGGGACCGGTTATCCGGGATCAGCAGTGTTAGGTTTTGTGAAGCCAGCAAAGGCAAAGATAGCTTGACTATATGTTGAACTTGCTTCGTGAGACAGGCCCCTGGTAAGTTGTATGAAGAAAACACTCATCAGAGTTTCTACTGGTGTGGCAGTCATGTATATTTTGTAGTGGGAGGTCTTTTGAGCTATCGGGGAGATTTTTAGTTACTCTATTGACAGGTTTTACTTGTCTGGTGCCCTATCTATTCAGTATTCAAGGTTAACCACCGCTACACTGGCATGAGGATGAGTAGGTAATGACAGTGAACTATTCTTAAGACAGCTTGACTTATAGGTATAGGTGTTTTCCTTACAGTTGATCTTGATACAATTTCAATTATTAATATTTCCTCTACTCGAATGAGAACACTTAAGCATGTGACAGTAATTCATTAACAGTACATGTCCCATTGATTCACATACTTATTATTTTCTCATCAGATTCAAAGAAGGACTGGGTGTCCTTGGGAGTACTTCAAGAGGTCACCTCTCACCCTCAGGACTATGAAAGAGTCCTTCCGCCAGGACACCACACCCCTGACGGCCACTGGCATTGTGGAGATTTTCGAGCCCAAATTCTCAACGGAGGCGGCTAGAAATCAGGTGGTTTGCCTTCCGGAAGGATTGGTTCCTGGAGGTAGAAGATGTGGTCTCAGTGCTTATTGATGCAGATTTCTGTGTATTTTAAGATTGAAACGGTCTTTGATCCTTCTTTCCAGGCGACGCTTCATCAGATGGCCTCTGGAGGGATTTGTAAACAGTAACGTGTTAACTCGTCTTCTGCTGCCCTACAAACTTAACGGTAGGTAACGTTATTACTCTGTGGTATTTAAGTTACCATTAGTTATTATTAGTTATTAGTTAAGTGCTTGTCTACAAATCACTCTGTGGCTCTGGGCCCAAATACATCTCTGACATGCTTGTGCCATATGAACCTTCTAGGACCCTTAGGACATCTGGCCTACTGGCTGTCCCAAGAGTTAGAACAAAACACGATGAAGCAGCGTTTTGTTATCATGCAACACAGACCTGGAATAACCTCCCAGATGATATTAGACCACTTTTAAGTCAAAGCTAAAAACTTTCTTATTTTACACTGCCTACTCTACCCTGTAATGGCTAAAAACGTATTTTTTCAGCTTAGCTTTTAAATAACCTTAAATTTAACTGTTTCTGTTCAGGATCCCAACAGAGCTGACACGGGCAAGTATGAATTTTCATTCGTCTTGTCCAGGTAATGCTTACTTTAGTGAGATCTGACGTAAATATCAGATCAAGACTAGAATCAGGAAGGACAGGGGAAAAGGAAATTACAGAAAAACTTATGGGTTAACTCACAATGTGCATCTAAAAGTGGGAGTATTTGTTGTGTTCTTTTATCTTTCTATTTCATTTGATTTGAACGGCACTAGTTTGCTTTTTACGTCTTTTATCTTTTGTATCTCTTGTCTGTACTTTTGCACTTTTTAATTGTAAATTTTTTTACCTTTACTGTATTTTTATCACTCTGTAAATCACTTTTCCCCAGTGTATGAAATGTGCTAAACAAATAAAGCTGCCTTGCCTTACCTTACGTTGAGTAACCACAGTGTTGCTATTAACAGCATTGCAACACATGTTCCTATTAACACAACTTGTGTTTAAAAGTCACCAAAGGGTGCCTGGCCCCCCAAAGAGACACGCACGCGTGCGGAAATGACACCCTTCTTCACGCTGAATGGAATGGAGTACAACTTGTGCTACTTTCCAACAAAAGTTGAGGAAAAGGCATTGGTGGCACCTGTGTTGTTATTAACGCGACTTGCGTTTAAAAGTCACCAAAGGGTGCCTGGCCCCCCAAAGAGACACACGTGTGTGAATATGACACCCTTCTTCATGCTGAATGGAATGGAGTAGAATGGAGAACAACTTGTGCTACTTTCCAACAAAAAATGAGGAAAAGGCACATATACTTATTGAACCTTATACACCGGCTGATACCAACTAAAATTATTGCCTCAATCAGCTGATTGTCAAAGGGGAGTGTCTACGCTCCATGTTCCAACAACAATTCATTAACACAATTCCAACAGTTTATAATGAGTCTATTTCCACTCCTCATATTTCATTGTATTTATGCATAATTCATCAAATAATAAAAGTTCATATCAAGTCATATATTAACCCTACCCTACATATCAATCATAATTTTGGCTCCAACACTTTTATCTTCCTCCTTTCTTTTTCTTTCTCTACCTCTTTCTCTCCACCATAGGTTGGAACACACACGGTGGAGTACCTCCAACAGGCTGAGGTCTCAAGACCGTTATGTTATGGACTTTTTATGGGCTTGCTATAATGTTACTGTTGATATATTGATTGATTGATTCCAGTTTAATAGTGGAATTATTGGCTCTGCTCTGGAATTGATAACTTCTAAAAATGTATATTTAAAAGTTTAAAATGTAGTGTTTAAATATAAATTAGCTATTGATTATTGCTATTGATGATTAGGATTATTTTTCTAAACTTTTTCCAACATTGTGTTTAAAAATGTGGTTATTATTGCATGTTTGCATGATTTGCATTACCAAATCTTGAATGTATTGTGAAGTAGGCCTGCACATCCAAGTAATTTAACTGTTTAATTAGACATGTGTAGTCTATTGAAATAGCAATACAGATTTTACTGTAAGGAAAAATTTAAATAAGCTATTTATGAGATAGAATGAACTCAGCATTCTAGTTAATATGAACTAACATTTGTCAGAAGCACTCGTTCAATCCACTCACTCACTCACCTAGTCACTTACTCAGTCATTGCTCGCTCACTCATCCACCCGTTCACTCACTCACTCACTCACTGATCAGCCACTGAGTACCCTATAAGGCCCATATTGCCTTGCATGGTTACCAGGTATGTGCAGCCTACAGGGAAAGCCAGGCTGTATTGCATTACTTGGTCATAACAAGCATTGTGCCATCATTGTGACAACATTCTAATGAGATTGTGATGTCCTGTAGCTGCAACAGGCTCTGGTTGGTGGAGCTGACACAGAGCCCTGGTCCATTATGAGGTCATAATCAGAAGAAACAGAGTGTCAAGCCAGAGTGTCAAACAGAGCGACGGGAGCAGTCAGAGAGTGATTTCTCTGACTCTCCTCCCCTTTTTTGACTCTCCTCCCTCCCTTTCTGTGACTCCCCTCCCTTTCTCCACTCTCCCCCCTCCCCCCATTGACTTGTTTGAATGCGATTGGTGATGAGAGTCTGCTCCATTTACGTTCCTCCGCCACCAATTGAATGACTTCCCAAAGGCCGGTCAGCGGTTAAGTTTAGGCAAGTAAAGCCACTTTGGTGAAGGTCAGGGGAAGGGTTTGGTCATGGTTAAATAAGAAAAGGCTTCTTTAAAAAAAATGAAAATGCTACTGCCGTTATGGTTGAAATGTCCTCCGTAAACGCCGGGAATTGAACCCCGGCCCCCACCAGCTCTCTCTCTCTCTCTCTCTCTCTCTCTCTCTCTGAGTTACTAATAATTAGCATTTACTCATTACAAATGTGGCAAATGTATTTTACACACCAGGCTTCAGGAGTCCTACAACTATATCATGTCAGCAATCTTCTCACTGCAGCTTCTCAATCAAATACAATGGTAACTGTATAACCTAGAGCTAAATGCAGTCTAAACAAATGGAACATGGTACAGTTCTTTCATTATCTAAATCATCTTTTCAATCACCTCTTCAAATGCTTTTTTGTGATTGTTTTCAATCTTGTCCCCATCATGTCTCATTTCATTCCACATTGGTGTTGATAATATTAAACTGAGTATGGCCAAGTGGGTCTGGTACACTAACTACTTATACAGACTTTTAGATCCGCATCTTTGTGCCAACTTTCTCGAGAACTTTTTTGGTACACTTTAGGAAATGAAGATAGTATAACTTTTATTGCTATTTTATTCTCATAGAAATAAATAGCAGAATGTTCAGTGAATTGTGACATCATCAGTTGTTTCTAGCTGAATCTTTGAAATCCAAAGACTTCACAGACTGTATTTTTTAACTTGTTAGCAATATTTCTTTGAAGTTTATATTTATTTCACACAAAAAATAAGACTACTGGAATCAATGCCTATTTGTGCACTCATTACTACATACAGTATTTCAACTGACCATGCCTTGCTAATACTATTTAACTTGCAAGCATATTACTTTAAACCATTCTTTGAACAATTCCAGTGTAAAATGGTTTATATTCAGGCCCAGGGCAGCTTGGAAATCTTAGCTTTGTACGTTAACAGAGACCCCAGTTTCTCTTGGTGATATCTGATAGCAATGAGAACATAGTTGCCTACTACGCCCATGTGCCAGAAATATGCCTCCACAGTTTCTAGAGAGAGAACTTGGTGTAACTCCTTACTCCTTACTAACCTAAAGGAAAGTCAGAGCCAAAATATTACAAAAGTCACACCTTCTCAAATGTGTTGCTTAACTCTAACATGTGCTGAATTGTTATACCAACAAATGAAATATCCAATATTAAAAGGTTGCCATATTAGCAACCTGTAGGCAAAACACAATGATGTAGTACACTAACAAGACAGTAGAGTTTGCTGTTCCTCCACTTCTCTCTGGATTCAAGTCCACAAGACGATGGTTAGTACATCTCGTTTGATATCAACCAGATTGTTCTCTAGTGCTGTAATAGAGTTCACCATTTCGCCCAGAGGACTATCTATTGCGTCTAGCTTTGATCCGAAGTCAGAGCGCTTTTAGCTCAGTTAGCACCTCGGCTACATTCGCCATGTTGTTAGCCTCGGTGTTCTCTTCGCACTTTGTGAGCTTGTCTTGCACGCTTTAGTAAAAATGTCACACTCTTTTTTGACATAGTCAGGTCCGAGTTGTGGGTCAGGTTTGTAGAGGTTTGGGGTAGTTTTATGTGCGAACTTGTAAGGAGCCTTCACTCTATGCAGCCATCCTCGTTCGGGTCACGTGAGCCCCCCCCCTTATTTGTGCTTTCTGATTTCCTCTTGATGTTTCTATTCTATTGCATGTGAAAGTAGAAATTTGCTGAAATGCATTTCCTCTGTCAGAGACAAACTCCACAAACACACTGTATATAGAACTATGTTTATTCTTGCTGGTTTCACTGTACAGAAGGTGATTCTCACATGTGTCTAATGGACAATCCAGCCACACATTAAGGAAAAACAGTCTTCACTTTCACTGTTATTATTACTCTTATTACTTACTTATATATATATATATATAAACACTGTCTACTTTCTCTCTCACAGCGAGAAGGGTCGCCGCATCATCCACTGCCTGCTGTGTGAGAAACCCCAGGACACGCTGTCTACAATGTACAATGAAGTTCAAAACTACACTTTCTTTCTTTTCCCTGCCCCTTCGCCCTGTGTTCGTTTTCTTCATCCGTTTTCTCGTCTTCGGTGGGATATGAGTGCCGAGTGAGTCTCTCTTCATAGAAAGAGATGACCACCTGCGGACATTTCACATTGGCCTCTTTCGCCAGCTTCATCGGACTTCTTCATCAAAAGCGCTGCCACTGTCCTCTTCTGTGCTGACTTCATTCTGCATCCTGGAGACACTGTCCACCTGTGATGAAAGATAAAGAGAAGTAGTATGAATTTATCGATGCAGTGAAAGAAAAGGAGAGGCCTGCAGGGTGTCTCTTAATGGACCTGCATTCAAACTATAGAGATGCTAATAAGCCACAACACCTTAGTCAAACTGATAAAAGGACTGTGTAACTTTACCTGCTGCTATGTTGGTCAGTCATCCAGCCACTCGAGGTCCAGTCCTTCTCCCCGGAAAGACTTCCGGTTCCCTCCGTAGTCGAACCGGACCTCTTCGCTGATGGAAATGTCTTTGGAGGCCTGGAACAGGATGACATCCCTCGCTCCTTCCGGGAAGTTCATCTTGCAGTGAGATGGCGGACTCACATTGCCGTTCTTCCGCGAACGGTTCATCCTTCTGCCAATCGTGTCTTCGGGATGGGTGACGCTCGCAAGGGAACGTCTGGGCGTCGATGCAGAGGTCGCGACCACCAGCCTTGAAAAACAAAAAGGGAGCCCATCTCATTCTGCATGGACTCCATCATCCTCCTGCTCTCTGCTGCTGTGATTACCTTGCCATGATAATCACAAATGACGGAGCCCTTGGCAAGGGCTTTGGTGGCAACTCCTGTGGTCAAAAGAAGGTGACATTAGTGTGCTTGTCCATTATAGGATTATAATTCTCTCAGTGTTTGACTGGTGGATTAATGCTCTCCTGCTCACAAGACATTTTTACATACCTTGCCCTATGCGTGGATCACTCTCAACCTGCACCCTCTTGGCTGGTTTCCACTTTGCAACGATGTCCTCAGGACGGGGATGGTTGGCAGTCCACCCCTCATCCCTGATGAGCTTTGCCACCTTCTGGACAGTTGGGGGGCGTCTTGAACATTGGGCTGTCAAAGAGAGAAAATTTAAATTCAAACTCTTATCCACACTTGTGAATTCTACGTTACTTTTGTTTATAGAAATTTTGTTAATCGTTTCATTTAATCATTGCATAATAAAGTATTTGCACTTACACAAGAGGTGTTCCTCCCGCTTGCCATACTGCACAGCCCTCCACCTGTCATAAAAGACTCATGGCTGGTGATGTTTGGTAATTTGTAGCTGCAATGAAGAAGAAATCTCAGATTACAATCCCACTCTCAACCCTGAATTCTTTGTTATTATTTGAATAATATTATAGAAAGAGTACAAAACCAGTCTAGCAATGTAATCCTTGTCTTCCTTCTCTGTACAGTACATATTAATATATACATGTTAGTACATGGGATTCTGCTAATACTTACTGTTCTTGCAGACGCCTGAGGTCGTTGGTGGAGCTTGAAATTGGTTTGCCAGATTTGGACAAGAAAAATTTGCCCTCATCATCTACACCGTCCTGCATACATCCTTGGCGGATCCCATGGTAGTATGCATCCAGCATCTGTGGACATAAGATATGAATGAAGTTAATGCTTGAGAAATTATTGATGGAGCCTTTGGTCAAAACGGTGAAGAAATGGACCAGCGAGGCAAAGCAGGAACTGATTCTGATTCTGGTGTTACAGTTATTCATGGTGAGTTTTTTCGGCCTGTTAGAGAACTTACTGCAGCCTCCTCCTCTGTGAGGGCAAATGTCGCAGTCTGCATGGTGGCCGTTTTATCATGGCTGACCCCCACAGACTCGTCCATCGACAGGTTTCTGGTTGACCCACTCTGACTCCTGGAAAACAATGAAGGACACAGTGGGAATTAAAGACATGAACAAAGTAACCCTGTTCTATTTGAATCTGGACATGCAGTATTTTCTACTGACTCCATGCGATACTTTGTACCAACTGAGGAAACACTGTGGGGGGAAAAGTACTTACTGTCAATCCCTCCACTGCTCCGGGTCTCTGGAAGTGTTTCAGGAGCAGGGTGGCTTCGCAGTAGTAGCGGAACAGCGTCTTTTCCTCTTCTTCCACATGCTGGCGCTTCAGGAGCTTCCCGTAGACACCCAGCATGTCCCTCTTCGACTCGCGGAGGACTCTCTGGCAGTCATGGAGAGTCCGCTGGCCATTAATGAAGCGGTTGTACCTAGAATGATAAGATAAAAACAAAACACCAATGAAGAGGAGAGTTAGAGATTTTTCTGCATCACATAATCCTGGCAGCCTTCCAAGTACTATCCACATGAGAGAAGTCTTTAAAGGAAAGAAAGAGTAGGGAGATTAACAACTCACCTTTTTTTGCATGTGGCTTTGCTGAGGGCCTTTGCCACCGGCTTCCTCAAGGTGTTGAGCAGCTCAATGTACGCCTGACACTTCCTGTGGAAGACCGGGTCCGCTGCAGCCAAATTCAGATGCGTCTTGAGATACCGGACAAACCGGGTCATGTTCTTTACATAGTTCACGATGGTGGATGGACCCATCTGCGCTCCCTTCAGCCTGTTCAGGAAGTCTTGGGTTTCTGTGCTCTTCAGGAGAAAGTCCATGGTCACCTCGTTCCCGCTCGGCTGGATGTACCTCAGCATCCTGGAGACGTTTTCTACCTGTGATGAAAGAGGAAGAGAAGAAGTGTGAACTGATGATGCAGAGACCCACAGGGCTATCAGTTATCAGTTATGAACCACAATAATCAGGTAAAAAGACATGGGGGTGTATGGGGGTGTGTGCGTGTGTCAATGCGCCTGTTGTCACACTATAGAGATGCTAATAAGTCTACAGGCTGCAAAGAGCAACACAGAGAGCAGAATACACTCTGCCCTGCTATAGTGTAAGATGTGGTTAGATCTTACCTCCTGTTGGCAGTTTAGGACTTGCAGAGAGGTCGTCAGGTACTGCTTAAAACCCGTCAAAATTGCAGCTTCATGTGGGAACTTTTCATAAAGTCCCATCTGCTGCATTTGGACCCTCACTGATGTGTGGTCCTGGGCCGTGTCCCCTCTGCCTGCCTCTCCACAGCTGTGTTGTTCTTCATGCAGACCCTGGCCAGGTGGGTAGACAGCCTGTCCTGGGGTTTCTCGCACAGCAGGCAGTGGATGATGTGGCGATTCTTCTCACTGTGAGAGAGAAAGTAGACAGTGTTTATATACTGTATACTGTAAGTAAGTAATAAGAGTAATAATAACAGTGACAATGAAGACTGTTTTTCCTTAATGTGTGGCTGGATTGTCCATTAGACACATGTGAGAATCACCTTCTGTACAGTGAAACCAGCAAGAATAAACATAGTTCTATATACAGTGTGTTTGTGGAGTTTGTCTCTCTGACAGAGGAAATGCATTTCAGCAAATTTCTACTTTCACATGCAATAGAATAGAAACATCAAGAGGAAATCAGAAAGCACAAATAAGAAAAGATAGGACTTCCTCCCTGCAGCCTGTCCTGCCATATTCCTCACTAAAATCTTCTTCACAAAATGAAGAAAGAAAAAAACAAAAACAGTCTTGGAAAAGGGAGCAAAAGAAAAAAGAATTTCAAAAACTTTAGATTTTGGAGGACAAAAACAACTTCAGAATCTTCCCCAGAAGAAAGTTTCCTCCAGCAGAAGAAAAGTCTTCAGTTGTTTGATTGAAATCCTTTCAGAAAGGAAAAGAATCCTTTTCAAGTTTAAAACTTGTAAAGTCAGTGAAACCACTCCTGACTTATTTTAAGAAATCTTATCAAGTAAATATCACTTACTGCACTGGCAGCCACATTTGCCTGTTTCAAGCAAAATACAATTCAACTAGTGAAAACAAATTGGTACTTACTTTGCAGCCTGTCCTGCCATTTTCCTCAGGAAAATCTTCTTCACAAAAAGATAAAAACCAAAGGTCTTGAGAGCAAGAAAAGAAATTAAAAAAAAAAGAATAGAACTAGAAATAGGAGTAGAGGAAAATCCTTTCAAAAAGCAAGAAACTTCAAAAAAGTTTTCTTCAGAAAAGTCTTCAAGTTTGATGAAATTATCTTCCAAAATGGCCAAGAGGTGGTTTGTGTAATCAGATTTGAAAACACAATGGAGTGGTAGTTACCTGATGTGCGCATGCGTAATAGTCACATCGCAGGACGTGCTTTGTTTAACTCAAACATGTCATGCTACAACTTTTTTTGCTGCTTGATACAAAGGGACACACACACACACACACACACACAATATACAAGGATCTAGTAAATCTGTGTGTTATCTGAATTCAATTCTTTTTGTTCTATATGCACCTCAATAAGCAGGCTGTCTCTCTTTCTCTCCTGCTGTCTTCATCTCTGCCACCTCCGGGTTAAAGTTCACTGATTTCAACTTTTACCACTCGCTTGCCCCGCGCCGCCAGCTATTCCATCATGCTCTACGCAAGCAGTTTGCCGTTTCTCATTGAAAATGAATGGAGGTGGTGTGGCTGCGTGGCGAAACCGCTTGCAGTGTGTCTATACCGTAATAGCTGTTTTCTTTAACAGTGTTCAAGTGTTTTAGCGTGGCATGGCAGAAATGTCTTGTGATCACAACATCGAATAAAGGATTGAAGGAGTTCTTGTAAGGTGGCCTTGACATCTCCCATCTCTGAACCTCCATGCAGAGCTGATACAGGAAATGCTATTTATTTTTGACACTAAAGAGGATACTTGGCTGTAATTGTCTCTCACATCCACTGATTGTAAAAGCTCTAATTGGCTCTAATTACCGTATTTCCTCTAATATTGGCCCGGGCCTTTATTTACCTCAACTGCAGAGAGTACCAGGCCTTTATTGGAAGCAGGCTTATATTAGAGACAGGCCTTTATTTCTAATTCCCTCTGTTTGATAAGTATATTTGCTCATATTTTAGTACGGAGCCTCCTTGTTTTCTGATCTGCTTCTGTTGGGTTTCGTTAGGTAGCTGTTTTTTGTTACTGCAACGCATTACCGATAATTACGGTAATCGACGACGGCACGCTCCAGAGACTTCCGCCGGCCGAGCCGTCTTGTGGCATACTGCCATCTTGTGGCACTTATACGTTACTACAAACTACAGTTACATTATATGACAGGCACCAGTAGTTTACCGGTATCCACCGTTGTTTTTTCCGTTGTTTTTTTCCCCGGCCTGTATTTGGGGCCGGCCTTTATTTGTTCGTGTCGACCACGGCCCCGGCCATTATCGGTGACCCAGCTTTTAATTGACTATCGGCCACTATTAGAGGAAATACGGTAATCAGCCAAACAGATAAATCAGTAAACCTCTATTATGCATCACTAAAAGTACACAACCTTGTCTTTCGTCAGCTATGAATGCAAGAAAGAATCAAAAGTACAGTCTTTGGAGATTTAGAAACATTGTCATCATCTGCACCTAGACCAGGCGAGTTCTCGGCAGGATGTCGAAAGTCATTCTGGGAAGTGTAAGAAATCACTAACTGAAGTAGAAGTAGACGAAGCAGGTTGAGGGAAAGTGGAAACAACAAAAAGATGACCTGTGTGGACGATCAATAAGCTTATCAGCCGAGAAAAGTTAGCCTATAGGTGGAAGTCTAGCAACCTGAGATGGAGCTGGACAATGCGCTCCAATTGGAATGTGCTCAACCTTTATATTTTTGGTTGCCAGATATGTCACTCAAATGAGGGTAGACAGCGTCATTAAGTACTAAGTGCTGTAAATTACCTGATGTACAACAACATGGTGAATGTATATATTGATGCCCATCATTTGGACCAAGCAGTGCATGCAGCCATAAGAAAACTCCAGCTGGATGGGAGGTCTGCAGACTCTTTGGGTCAAAGAGTCTGGATAGGAGCAGGCAAGAGAAAAGTTAAGGCAGTCATCAGCTGTCATCAGCCAATCAGATGTCCGCGCATCCTTGTTTCCTTACCAGTATGATTTAGTTTCATGAATAATAGTTTTGTCTAGCAAGTGCAAAATAGACAAGGCATTGATTACAGATATTCAAAGCTTCCCAGTTCTTTTCAACTTTTATTTGAAAGACAACAGAAAACCACTACATAGATGCAATCAGAGCCTGTCACACCACCCACAATCCGTCGGAATAGAGCAACTCATCAACCAAGTTGCTCGCAGTGTGAACACACAGAGAAACAGCCTTACTTTCCAATTTGCATGAACGCTTCATTTTGATTTACACCTCAACCAATGTAGGTACCTTGATTAAATATCGCACAACCAGCATCAGGCTCTTGCCAAATAGGCACACAAACTCCTTAGTG
This sequence comes from Centroberyx affinis, assembly GCF_046629955.1. Classification (NCBI taxonomy): domain Eukaryota; kingdom Metazoa; phylum Chordata; class Actinopteri; order Beryciformes; family Berycidae; genus Centroberyx; species Centroberyx affinis. The sequence goes on along the minus strand of NW_027283450.1, from coordinate 42,827 downwards.
CGCACATGTAAATGTAGCCGATGACAATTATGAAAATTAAGATTGCACTCAGCCCAACTTCTTCAAGCACTTTTAACACAAAGATGTCATCATGTCATCTGAAAAAGGTGAGAGCTACAGTACATTAAGTATGGTGTGTGTGTGTGTGTGTTCTGTCCTTTACTTATTCATAACACATACAGTGTTTCCAAGCACCGGCTCCTCTTCAATGTCACATTGAACTACACCGAAAAAAACGACACCCCCTTCCCATTGGGGTGATGAAAATATGTCTTTGGCTTGTATATGATGATGATGCCAGACACAGTCATAGTCCCATGGTGTCTGTCCATGATGAGAGGAGGCCAGATCATCTCTTCTGGAGTATTTAACCCTCTTATAATACTTTCATTTTCAGCCGTCTGGCGGAAGTGAAAGTTGGTGGATGAGGAGCAGGGGTGTGGCATCAGTCAGTTTTGCCCAGTCTCCTGCCTGGGGGTGGCTAGGGGATGGGGGGAGTGTAGGGGGGGTGGGGTGGTTCAGGCCAGCCCGGCCTCCCGACACATTTGATAGAACTGACCTCGCTGGGAAATGAGGTTGGAGGGGGAGTCCACCTCTGTAATGTAACCTCTGTCCATCACGATCACCCTTAACAGACAAGATGAAGAATACAAGGCTAAACATAAACAGCACTTTCAATATGTATTCAATATGTTTGTGCATGTACTAGCAATATGGTGTATACGCTGTTTGCATAGCTACTACTACCACTGCTGCTACTATTACTACCACTACTACTACTACATACTGCTGTGGGTCCTACCTGGTATAGTCCATGATGGTGTTGAGGCGATGAGCTATGGTCAGGACAGTGCAGTCCTCAAACTGAGTGCGGATGGTGGACTGGATGAGGTTGTCTGTCTCCATGTCCACAGCCGCCGTGGCTTCATCCAGAACCAGGATCTTGGTCTTCCTCAGCAGAGCTCTGGCCAGGCACAGCAGCTGGCGCTGACCCAGACTGGACAGATAGACAGAGACACTGTACACTGTGGAGCTGGGACCTACTGGTGCATGGTTATACCTTAATGGAAGCTTGCGCGATGTACTAGAATAATGAACTATGTAGACTTCTCTAGACCTAGGAGGTGTGTTACATTACCTGAAAGCCCTCTATAGTTTGTGCAGCTGCATGTATGGTCAGGTATAGTTTGTATAGGTGGGCTGGAGGCTGATGTACCTGAGGTTCTCTCCTCCTTCACAACACTCGTGGTTGAGCTTGTCTGGCAGGCCGGACACAAAGCTCTTGAGATGGGCCAGTTCCAGAGCTCTCCATACCTCCTCATCAGAGTAGCCGTCAAAGGGATCCAAGTTCATCCTCAGAGAGCCTGAAAACAGCACTGGGTCCTAGGGGAAGGGAGAAGTCGCAGCTTACTCGAGTGTATAATGTGTCTGTATACATCACAACTGTTCATCAGCCATGACAATGTGTTTCTTTAGCACAGAAATGGGCTGACTACCTGCCAAAGCGACTGGTAGCCATACCCAGACTTTACCAGGGTTAAATTTAATTTCAACCTTTGGGTTATATGTATGTTTATCTACGTATTCTATTGCATCCTTTCTAGTGTTTGAGGTGTGTACTGACCTGTGGTATAATGGTGATTCTGGAGCGGAGTTCATGCAGGCCAATAAGAGCAATGTTGATCCCATCAATATAGATGTTCCCCTTCACTGCCTCCAGGATCCGGAAAATTCCAAAGCCAGGGAAGACTTCCAGCGCCTGTCCTTCCAACTATGCCCACCTGCCAGTTAGCAATCAAGAAGGGAAACACTTTACAAAAATGGTGAGTTAATCATTACTTAATATTCATCGAAACTGACTTAAACCAACTTAAAGTAACAACTAATTGATGATTTCCTACATTGTTTACTAATTAATAGTACATATAGTGTACATTATTTAATCATTAATTAATGGCATATTAATAAATCAATTAGTCATTTATATATTGTATCGTACTTCTGATTGCCTTAGTTAACATAGTTTATTATTATCCAGGTTAAACACTTTTACTAATCCTGAACTAATCCTTAACAGCTTTGTTAAGGATTAATAAATGATTAACAAATATTTGTAACATAAATAAGCATTATGTGTGCCCCTCTTATGAAGTTGCAACTGATGTTTACAGTGCTAAGTAAAGGGTTGGTTCTTAAAAGTAAATGAACATTATTTGGTCCCCTTAGGCAGTTGCAACTGATGACCACCGACAATGTCAAAAGGCTATGAGATGAGAAAGATGGAATAAATGCAATGACTGAACAATGTAGCAATGTATAAATTTTCATTTTTTGGTTGTTGCAATTTTTATTCCATCTTTTCTTTTTCTTTTTGTTTGCATTTATATTTGCTAGTTTGTGAAACTAAACCCAGTGAAATACAAATTCAAATTGAATCGATAAAGACGAACACTGAAATTTTGAATATCAGTGTCACAATAAAAAGGAAAAAAAAAAATGTGTAATGGCATGTCAGTTGATCAAAACAGCATGCCGGCTTTATTCTTCATCCGCAGCATTCCTCATTCAGAGCAAAGGGTACAGACAGCTGTATCTTTTGACTTGACTTTGATTTTTGGGGTCACAGAAGGACAAATGTAAAAACTTGTAACAATGAAAAATCATACAATAAAATTCAAAATGTCAAGGTATCCTTTTGATAGGTGCAGTGCTCCTGACCTTTTCTCTCTCCTCGATGCTGATGGAGATGCCTTTTAAGGCCCAGTCCAGACCCTTACGGTACTGGAGTCCGTAGTCTTCAATCTCTATGGTTCCTGTTGTGGGCCAGGCCACCGGCAGCAAACTGCCTTCTACAGTCCATGGTGCCTATACAACCAGTTGAAACAAAACCAGCTCAGCAGGTCTGGATTGTCCCAGACAAGGGCAATGACTGAGGTCAACAGTTCAATAACATAATGATATCAAACAATCTCTGTGCTAAGTAAAAATAAGATAGAACTCTAGTTGGAAAAAATATGAAATAGTGCAATTACAATAACACACAGGTTGTTTATAGCTGCCATAGCTCCAGTTAGTTCAACTTAACTTAATGTGGATACACTTATACCAAAAAAATAAAATCAGGAACAGTAAATAAATAAGGCAAGATTGAAAAAACAGGGTGTATCAGTGCAGAATGTAGATTATTTCAAGTCAGAATGAAAAGTGATAACAACTAAATATTTACATGGTTAAAATATGAATTACTTATGTTAACATAAGTAAATGAACGTGTTACGTAACAAATAATTAAAAATATAAATGTCTAAAACATTAAACATGTAACTTTGGGGGCACCAATTTATTTAAATAAATGGACCATTTAAATTATATATATTTTCATTGTCTCCAAAATTCATCCACACTTTGCAGCCATTTTTATTCAACTTTATGTTGGTACTGGTGCCAATGATACAGCACAGTGGGCTAATTTATTAATGTAAACATCCTATCGTTTATATGTGAAGCTGTTCCCTCACTCGTTATGAATCTGAGTCTGATTGCTGGGACGTGCCTGTATTGGTCTTGTGACCTTAACTGTGGTATGAGAATACTGTATGCGTGTAAATCCCCTGTTGACAGCAACTGACCTCCTTGGGTGTGTTGGCATACTCTTTGACTCTCTCCACCGACACTATGTTGTTCTCCACGTCAGTCCAGGCACGGACGATCCAGCTCAATATACCTGTCACCTGCACATAAACATGCAACATTAAGTTCACAGCTGCATGTATGTTAAAGACTGCTGATTTTGCAGCATGCAAAACAGATCTTATTTAAATCTGCACTAGGCAACTTTGCAAGTCGGCTGCTCCAAATGGCAGCACTGGTGAGTTTTCTGTGGACAAAGCAAGTGGCTGATAAGACTTTGCGGTAAAGAACTCAAGAACTCAAATTGTCAAGTAGAATCCACAGTAACACCAGCATCATGATACAGTATGCACACATTTCACACATGCTTGCCATGATGTAGGTCCACTTCCACCCCTAAATCATCTACCTTCATCGCCACCTCGACATTTTGTAATTTGTTGAGGAAATAATTCACAATTGAGTGTGACTTTTTATGATTAGGGTTTGAATAAAGACTTTTGAAACTTTGTCCCAGATGACCACCATAAACTCTCTCTGTGAACCATGAGCCAATCAAATCAAACAGGTTTCTGATTGGCTGCCTGTTACGCTGCTCTACATAAAGTGGTAGGTCTAAACTTCCTGGATGGTTAACTAGGCTAATGTCAGTTGAGGAGTAAGATCAAAATGTTAAACATTCTAACTTCAACAGTGTGTGTGTGTGTGTGTGTGTGTGTGTGTGTGTGTGTGTGTGTGTGTGTGTGTGTGTGTGTGTGGGCATGCTTCAAAATGCTCCTTTGTGATGTTGAATTCTGCTACACATCTTGATGAATTACAAACTTGATCCATTGGTAACACTTTACAATAAGGGTCACTAAGTTAAGGGTTAGTTAATGCTTAATAAGCATTAACTAACCCTTAATTAACAGTTAACTAATGTGTCTGGTAATCATTTACTAATGGTGTTCATGTTAACTAAGGTATTAATTTATACATTATTTGATAGTCATCTTTATAACTATTAAATAATGTATAAATTAATACCTTAGGTAACATGAACACCATTAGTAAATTACACATTAGTTAACTGTTAATTAAGGGTTAGTTAATGCTTAGTAAGCATTAACTAACCCTTAACTTAGTGACCCTTAGTGTTACTGATCCATTTTATAAGTGAGTGAGCAAATTTTAAATTCACACACACAGGACTTGATTCACGATTCACTTGATACACAAAACAGCATTGAAAATGGGTAGGGTACATATTTCTATGAAAAATGTGTTTTGAATTATTTTGACAATGATTCCTGTGATTCTCATTAGTTTCATATACTAGTTATAGATATGAATGGGGTGATGGATGAGTTGTCTATGACCTGGAGGGAGTGGGACACTGCCAGTCCCACGATGCCTGGGCTGAGGTAATCCCGGCCTCTCACCGACAGGATGGCTGCAGCCAGAACCAGCAGGCTCCCCAGGAACTCCAGATTCACCGCCAGCCATCTGAGCACAGCGAGGAAACATTAGCAGAAACATACTTCAAAAAGCTTAGAGCATAAGCTACTCAGTCAAATAGGTTTGTGGAGCTGGTTATTACTAAAAAGGACCAATAGTGTTGTTCTCGAAATCAAAGTAAAACAAGTTAGAAAATTATAGTGGTAACCTGTTTTTTTTTTTAACATCTGAGATCAATTTGTACATGTGTGTGTTCTTGTACTTCTATCCTTTTGAGAACCAGTTCAAGTTTTAGACCGTCACTGCTGGTCCTGGCAGGTCAACTGAGGTTTTACAATCAAAGAGTTCTTATAGATTTTTTATTCACTTATTTACTCCGTTAAATCATTTTTAAACAAAATTTTCGAAAATGTTGTTTATGTTTTATCTTTTTTGGTCAATTTTTTATCTAATTATTTCTGATTTTATTCTGTAACCTTTCATATTTTGTATTTTTCTGTGTCATTATGGAGTGAAGAGGGAAACTTGTATATCCTGTTGGCAACCAGTGGGTGGGCTCCTGGTTTGCCATGTCCTCTGTTCCTGTATAGCTCAGTGAAACTATGTGTTAGTATTCTATTGGCTGTAATTTCCACTGTGTCTTATTCTACTGGTTGATTTGAGTGTGCTTATGTACTGTTTCTATATAGGCTTTCAGACAGACTGTCCCATAAACCCAGATGAAGGCCACGAGCCGAAGCGCGTTGGTTTTACTAATAAACGTTTCTTCCCAGTAGCTGCAAGTGTTGCTGGAATCTATTCCTCTCCAGTGTTACCTGCCCATTCCATGCACCTTGTCAGTAGGTGAAGTTGTGCCAGAATTCCCTTCAGGTCAACTGAGGTCCTCACAACTCCAGTAAAATGTGTGTGTGTTGTGTGTGTACCTGGTGGCGACGAAGCGTGGGAAGTAGGCCGTCTGGTTGAGGTCAATGCGTCCGTTGGCCTGTAGTATGAAGCGCTGCTGCTCGCTGAAGGCTCGGATGACGCTGGCTCCCTGCACCGTCTCGTTCAGGTGGCTGTAGACGGGAGAGCGGCTCACCGCCTCCAGGCGACGGAGCTGACAAGATGAAGCTACATAGAAACTCTACAGAGACAAGAAATGAAGAGCTCTACCTTAATATGTAGGTGGCTTTTTTTCAAACGGTGGATATCTCATGTTGCAAAGCTCTTCATTTGGAAGGCCCAGATGTGGAGACACAAAAAACTCTTAACCAATGAATAATTGCTATCTGATGTTCATTTCTCAATTAAAAAGCCAAGATTATTTCATCTAGTATTTTGTAAGCAAATGTCTTTAGTTGGCTACTAATCTCAATATTCCATAGAGTTTTACTTTAATGCCAGCAATCACGTAACTGTGTCACGTTTTTAAAATAGCGAATAGTCTCATTTTCACATTAAACAAGAATTATTGGGTAACACTTTACAATAAGGGTCACTAAGTTAAGGGTTAGTTAATGCTTACTAAGGGTTAGTTAATGCTTAATAAGCATTAACTAACCCTTAATTAACAGTTAACTAATGTGTAATTTACTAATGGTGTTCATGTTAACTAAGGTATTAATTTATACATTATTTAATAGTTTATAAAGATGACTATTAAATAATGTATAAATTAATACCTTAGTTAACATGAACACCATTAGTAAATGATTACCAGACACATTAGTTAACTGTTAATTAAGGGTTAGTTAATGCTTATTAAGCATGAAGTAACCCTTAACTTAGTGATCCTTATTGTAAAGTGTTACTGATTATTTCATCTAGTATTTTGTAAGCAAATGTCTTTAGTTGGCTACTAATCTCAATATTCCATAGTTTTACTTTAATGCCAGCAATCACTTTGTAACTGTAAGTGTCACGCTTTTAAAATAGCGAATAGTCTCATTTTCACATTAAACAAGAATTATTGTGACAACATCTTCACTGAATTCCCAGGTATCTGGGAAAGAGCTGTTCAGACAATGTGCAGGAGAAACAGTAAACAGACTGCACCTGTATGAAGGCGTATAGACAGGTGAGGGGGAGGAGCACCATCCCTGCGAAGGGCGTGGCCATGAGGACAATGATGCAGACCTCCAGCAGCTTGAACAGGTAGCCCAGCATCATCTTCATCCCGTCTGGGATCATGCAGTCGATGGCATCGATCTCCTTGGAGAAGCGGTTTAGGAGGTTTCCGCTGGGCGTGCACTCGAAGAAAGACATGGGCGAGTGCAGGACGTTGTTAAGCAGATCCACGTGGAGGTGGCGCGAGGCCATAATCCCACCCAGAGAGATGGCCAGCGTTGTAACAAACATGGCAATACCTGAAGGCCGCAACATGGAAGAGAGTGTTTTACAACCTGAGGGAGCTCTGAGGTGATGAAAAGACAACAAACATTTAGACCGCAACATCATTCTCACACAAAGTCCTTTTTATCAAAATCTAGAAAACTCATTCATTTTCTATATCTGCTCAGTTCTTTTCAGGGTGGAGGGGATCTAAAGTACCCAATCCAACTGATTGGCAGGAGGAAACTCAGGAGCACATGTTGCCTGGGTCCAGACCTTTGAATCCGCCCACTCCACTGAGTTGACTGATTCTGGTCTGGCATCGTGACATGAATCAGTGGTTTCTCGGTTGAAAAATGATCGGTCCAATGAGCGCCGGGGGGGGACTAACGCCGTTGTCAAGCTGTGCGCCGGAACCAAGGAGGAGTAATAACAAAAATGGCGACCGCTATAGACAAGATAGACGCTGCTATCGAGGCTGTTCCAAATCGACTGAAAGTACCAATTACTTTGAAATCAGGCGGATACATCTGTCTCTAGTGATTGGTTAAGGAAAATCGAATCCCCCTCCCCCACGGAAATCAGTTAGAGTGGAGGCAATGCCAGACTGAAGATGGAAATGGAGTGTAACGAGTTGACAATTCTGTCTGATATCAGGCAAGAAAACATGGGGAGAACACGCAAACTTCACACACAAAAGACCAGGCATTGAACCGATATTCTTCTTGCTGTAAGGCCACAGTGCTAACCACTGAGACACTGTGACACCCTCAGAAAAACTATCTATTCTCCCCAAGACATTACGAGTTTCAGGCTATACGTTGAAGTAATTATTGCCTTTTACTGGTGTGACAGAATTTGTGTGTCCGAAAGCTCGTTTTGAGTTTAGTAACCCAGAACATTTTGTAGTTCAACACCAATGAAATCCCAGAAAACTAGTTACTACCAATAGAATTTGAAACTTGATGCCTTTGGTTCCCTTAGTGGGGAGAGGTTACATGGACATTATGGGTACAATGAGATGACTAGCAAAGGTAGCGGAATGCTAGCCCAATACACTGCATTTAGCTTCACCTGCAATGGGTTGCCAGACCCATGGTGTAGATAGCAGTGCACAGTGCGGTACTCAAAGTTTCTGAAGGGGATGTAATCTGTTCAGAATCCATTATAGTTTATTTTATGCCAAAGCCAAAACTTTGTACAGATATTGAACGGAGCTGTCATTTGGAGGAGTTCAGCAACCTCATTAGGGTGAGCAAGTGTTGGGTACAGTTGAAAATAATTGTCTGCAGGTCATTTAATGATATGCATTGTATACCTGACTTCTTTAATTGGAGACAATGGAGGGATGTATAACAGTTGCACATGCAGTATAGACGGTAGCTTATAGGGAATAGAAGAAAATGAACTGTAGCTGTATTCAACCCGAACTGCCTCACTTTGAGTTATTAGATAGTACCAAAAATATTTTCTTCTTTTGTAATTGAACAATACTTAAAGCGTTACATGGAATATATTTTCAACTGCTGTACAAAAAATATTTATGTACGATAGCGCCCAGTCCATTTGAATGTATATTTAGCCTATGCTTAGCCTATTTGGGCAGATATACCTAAAAGATCTTTCATTCTTTCATTCCAAATTGTTTCCTGTTAGCTTTTTTATTTTTGACACAGAAATGCCTAAAAATGAAAAAAAAAGAAAAAGAAATGAACCTTAAGAAGAAATTCACAAACAAATGTTGAAGAGTATATTTAAATCTACTCAGGCGAAAGAGGTTGCTTAAATCTTCACTGTTATAGCTTTGTCTTTTTTGTGTTGTGATAAGTTTTTCTTTAATAGATAAGTATCTCACATCTTGGGTTTTGGCATCATTTAATCCAGGGAACCTATAGACTGCACCTTCTGACTACAGCGCTTTCCACTAGTACTAGTGTTGCTACCTTCACCAGTTGCATGTTGACACCCAGAATGTCCGTGTAACCTCTCCCCCCTTAGTGGTAGTATTTTACGTCAGCTGTTGCAATGAGACTCGTCACTGGTTTCCCCCCTCTGCAGACTGCAGAGAGAAGACAAATATGTATATAGAAGAGGTGTTGTGAAATTAGTTAAGTTAAGTTAAGTTAAGTTAAGTTAAGTTAAGTTTATTTGACATGGACATCACAGTAGCATTAGAATTGTAAGATACATTTACAGTTCCATAGTTTTGCTCCTTTAACAGAGAAGACTGATTGTCCAAATGAGGTTTTGCGTATTGTCATAATGCAAACTGAACAATGGAACTGGAATAAACTTGTGTAAGGCGACAAGTTATTTTTCCCACAGTGCGAGGTGTATTCATCAGGCGCCTGATGAATACCCGGAGAGACATAGAATAAAACAACTTTCACTGTGATAGTGTCATTTTTCTACAGCCATCATACTGTGCTATCAAAATTAATTTGATATATTGATGTAAATATTCTACACATAGGGGCTTTAAGCAATTGCGGAACGCATCATAGATGATGTTGCATTAAGGACTGAGACAAATGTGTTTTATCATTTTCATGTACCCACTAAATTGTATTAAGTGTGGATTTTGAGCCACCCTCAACCCACCTTGAGCGAATCCCAGTGCTCCAAACACTCCCAGTTTCAGGTCAGTGTCCATCTGGGTGCCATTAACCACTGGCTCATCAGCCCAGAGGCTCAGCCAGTAGTTGTAGCCCAGGCACGCGGACTGCTGGAAGGCATAGAGGAGGACTATGGGGATGATGAGGACCAGGCCTATGGTCTTGAAATACTCCTTGTACATCTCCAACTTCACCTGAGAAGGAGAGGTGCTATATAAACATACTTTCACACATACTTTTTCCACATCCATTTCTAGATGTGACAGATGATATCGCTGCTACTCAACGGGAAAAATAATAAAAGGATGAACTCTTGTATTTGAGTGTGGTTCCCTGGCAGGCCTGAGGGTGGCACTGTTGCATCATACCTGACCATAGACGTTCATTTATCAGCACAGAATGCACAGTGCTTAGGGGAATTATGGTTCACACTGATTAGTTGGCGAAGAGCCCAAAGAGCCCTGCATAAGGCAAATACAGTGTGTGCTCATATACCACGCAGTACGGTAAGTCAAACTGGCCATACATGGTATTTCATATTCAGAAAGAGTATTTTGCTGTCCTTGTCTATGCAAACATTTTCTGCATTTGTTATATCAAGGGGGAAACAGAGAGTAGCAAAATAAATAACTTTAAATTTACGATACAGTCTCTTTAAGCTTAAGATTCAAAGATCAGTGGAAATGTAATCCTGTGATATCATGAAATTGTATTGCTAGAAATGGAGGGAAGAAAACTTTGTCAATTTCCCATGCCAAAAGATTGTTGTTTCCTTGATGCTGGTAACTGTTCATGTTCCCTAATAACAGCGTATGAGTGGAAGTGTGCCGCACTGCAGGACCCACCCTCCCCGTGTGAGCCTTGTCGGCCTCGGTCAGTTTTCCGACATCCTCAGCATCCGACTCCTGGTCGCTGTCTGAGATGGCCTCCATGGTCTGGACACTGGCACTGCCCATGTCACAACTGGAATATACATAGACACACATTTGTGTAGGACAAATGGACAAATACACAGTCATTTATGTGTTCAAATTGGCCATCAGGGGAAAAACATGGGTGTCAAGCCAGAAAAAATAAGGTGCCTGGTTGCTACAAAGGAACACTGAAACCCAAAACCCACACCTCACATTTGACTGTTATGGTCCAGACTGATTCCAAATAACAGGCTTTAAACTTACTTTTTGATAGTCCATTGATGTTCTCTGGTATCTATTTTGTGTTCAGTCTTTCAATTTTAAACTTTTGGTTCAGTCTAGTTCAGTCTATCTGTTGTATACAGTGTTGTTTATTTTCATACCTGATGAGTTGCTCCTGAGAGAGGTCAATGGAGAAGTCAGTCATACTGAGACGAGACACAGACTTCCTTGTGCCTACAAAGGAACGGGAAGAAAACTGTTGAGGCTGCGATGCATATACTGTTGGACAGCATTGCGATACTTTTGTGTCATCCGAGTTATCATTTTCCACATTGAAAATAGTATTTCATAGATATTGTAAAACATCAGCTACAGATTTATTGATGAAACCACATGTTTTAAGGACTGGTTCTGTAGTTTCTGGCTTTAGGATTGACTTGTTCCTGTTCATAAATACTGAGTGGACAGTCCTAGACCAGAGGATTAGATTTAGATTTGATTACATTACATTAGATGAAACTTGATCCCTGTGGGGAAATTGGGCAGTTGCAGCAGTAAATATTAATAGTATACAGCAAAGAAAAAAAGTATATAGTGTAAATACAAATAAGCAGATGGGGGTGATAAACAACAACAACAATACTACAATTCTAACAGTCAGACTTGTATAAATGAAAATGTGTAAAAAAAAAAAAAAAAAAAAAGGTCTTACAGTATAAAAGATGAAATCTTTTTTAGTCAAACATATGTAGTCAAAGATGTACTTTTATCCAAACATGCCAGAGAAGAGGTCTTACTCTTGTCCTTGTGAGAGGAGGTCTCTTTACGCTCGGTACCGGCAAAAATGTGGATGAAGTCAGCAAATGCTCCTTTTCTTCCCATCAGCTCCAGGTAGGAGCCCATCTCTGTGATCTCTCCCTCCACCATCACCAGGATCAGGTCAGCCTGGGGCAGGTAGCTCAGCCCATGGGTCACCAGCACACGAGTCTGGACAAACACACACAAACACACACACGTACGTTTGTCTTACTATACTTATGATGACCTTCCATTGACTACATTCATTAACCCATAACTGGAACCCTATCCTTGGCCACTACATGCCTACTAGGGTTCAAACAATAGGGGTTTTGACATCCAATACTGATACCAGTTTTTTCGTATTGAAGTTGGTGATAGTCAATATTTTGTGCTGATATTCAATATCTTACATTATTTCAATTTTCATGCCAAAAATTTTAAAAACTATAAGTATTCAGTGTTTCCCTGGAATTTTATTCTTGTGAGGGTGGAAAAAACACTGAAACAGCATCTAAACAATCATGGGACACTTAAATTCTCCATTGCCACCCAGACTAATTAAATTCTTTTAGGGTAGTGGTAGGGAAAGTCTGGGAACCATGGGCTGCTCCTTACTAAACTGAATTAGCAACATAGCTCTGAAATGGCTAACCTCTTACTTAGTTGAGAGCAATCAGAAAGTAGAGATGAATGGTTACTAGTCTGAGGCCAAGCAATTGTGCTGCGGGGTCCCACAAGGTAACGTATTAGGACCACTTCTATTTTTGTCTCTATGTCAACGACACAGATTACCCTGTATGTTGTAGGCTCTCCATATAAGCATTGCATCAGAAACAGGTCAGTTGTAATTGTGTTGAATGAGTTGTGTTGATTCATGCTTTACTTTGTTTTACACTTTATTTTGTAAAAAAAAAAAAAAAAAACAATTATTAGAGGAAAAGAAAACACGTTAGCTCAATCTCTCTTTTCTCTTGTCCTATTTGTAATGAATGGAAGTACTCAAGTAGACCAGGAATTTTACTTATACTTGAGCAAAATTAAGTAACAGTTAAGTAACAGAAAAGTAACAGTATTTCTAATTAAGGAGGGTAGTCTTTGGTAGTCTTAAACCCCTGCCTATTTCTATCTTAACCCTGATCCCAAATCTAAACAAAACATAATCATAATTGTAACATTAATCCTAAACCCAAATTCTAATCTTAAACTAATTTCAACCTTAACCCTTACCATGACGTAAATCTAATCCTAATTGTAACCTAAACCCAAGTCCTAATCTTAAATTAACTCTTTGAATAAGTGAGGATCGGTCTAAAAGTAAAACTGGTTCTCATAAGGATTGAAGTCCAAGAACACACACACACACACACAATGAAGTATGCATTACCCCAGATCCTTGTGTGTTCCCACCTTGTCTTTGAGGACTCCTTTGGGCCCGATGACCCTGTCAAAGATATGCTGTCCCACATGAGCATCAACTGCAGAGAGTGGGTCATCCAACAGGTAGATATCAGCCTTCCTATAGACCGCCCTGGCCAGGCTCACCCTTTGCTTCTGACCTCCAGACAGGTTTAAACCCTGCACAAACACAGCAACCTCAACGGCTTCAACACTGTTTCTATGGCATAGGTATCTTCCTTGGACAATGCACAGTAAAGACTGACAGGGACAGTCAAAGAGAGAGACAAAGACGAGATACAACTACTCAATTACAAGATACAACACTAATGTACCAACTAATGTACCAACTAATGGCTATACAACAATGACAGAGACTTACCTGTCAGAGACAACACATATGACATCTTTGGAGGTTTTGATAGACAACATTTCAGAACGTCCAAAGCTACTTTTCAACTGTTGCACAATGAAACTGAACCATTTTTCAGGCCGATCATGCCAAGCCTACACCATTCAACAAATGGATTCCCATCGCTATTTATCACAAAATTTCTTTTACACAAAAAATTGCACCATAAGCAAGTACAAAAACACTTGTTCACTAGTGAGGAAATTTTATCCAATTGTGTGATAACTAATAAAGTCACATTGGGCTTTTGGGTGTGTAACCATCTTCCTAAGGTTTTACAGACTACAAGGGCTAAGAAGGACCTGTGTTGATACCTTCTCCCCAATCTCTGTAGTGTCTCCAGCAGGCAGGATCTCCAGGTCAGGCAGCAGGGCACAGGCCTCCACCACACGGTGATACCAGCTCTCCTTCCTCTCCTGACCAAACACAATGTTGTCTTTCAGGGTGGCATTCTGGATCCAGGCCTGCTGGGGAACGTAGGCCACCGAACCCTACAGGGGAAAACAGACCAACACACACAATGACAGACTTTGGATTTTAGTGGATCAAATCTCAAAGCGATATATTTGTGCTCATATTTTGTTATTGTTCTTGGCTAGGCACAATGTGGGGAATAAGTTTAATTATTTGCACTTTCATTAAAGCTGTGTCACATGTTGGCGGCTCCAAAAGGCAACAAGAGGTAACTGTTTGAAAAATGTGAAATTCAATACCAAGAAATCCTGTAAGGTGATGTCAGTAAACTGCACACAGCACGCTCATGTTTACCAATTTACCAATCTGTGAACGTTTTACACCAAAGAATCTAATATTGGTTAGTCCAGCTTTCTCTGGACAGAGTGCTCGCTCATTGCTGTTTCGGAGAAACTTTACTTGCTCTTAGTTTTCAATTTGTCACTTGCTGTAGGCAGAGAAATGGCCATACACCTTGGGCTGCTCCAGTGGCGGGTCTAGGGGGGTGGCCCTGAAATCTGATTGGCCACCCCAGGTGCCACCCCAAAATCCTGAGTTATGATTGGCTGATGGCCATGTTATAGGCGGGACCATCAAGTTGTTGAATTTTTTTTCCATAACTACGCACCTGTGTTCCAAGAAACACGGCAGGGGGAGCAAAGAGAAGACCAAATTTGAGATCTTTTAATGTGAAAAAGTTCAAATTCTGAGTTTAAAGTCGGAATTCTGACAACAAATTCTGAGATTAATCTCAGAACTCAAATTTTTCACGTCTTGTGTTGTGGTCCATTTTCCTTGTAGGTCTGGTGTTCTTCTTGGATCTTGTTGCCATTCTGACGAAAGTCCAGTCAGGGAAACCACAGGTTTTCAAAGCCTGTTTGATGTGATTTTCTTTCCGGTCTTTGGACTCTTTGGTCTCTGTACTTGTAGACTGGTCTCCGACCAGTAGTGTGGGGTCCAGATTACTCCGAGTTTGTGTTCCAGTGGATGGTGTGAATCAAAAAGGAGGTACTGTGTGAGTGGGTTTTCTGTACAACTCAATGTCAATTTCACCCCCTTCTGTTAAGGAGACTGCACAGTCCAGAAAGGGCAGTTTGTTGTTCTGCATCTCCTCCTGTCTGGACCCAAATGCAAACACAGGTAGGCGAGGCAGATAGGTTTAAGCAGGATTCTTTACTCGTGGCCAAAAGGCAGAAGAACAGTCAGCAACAGGCAATCAGGAATAGGTAATAGATAACAGACTGGCAGGAACGCTAAGACTCAGACGATCTGACAAATTACTACAGAGAAACACAGACTATATATACACTGATACTAACGGGAGAATGGGGAAAAGCTGGCTGTGCAGGAAGGAGAGGAAGGAGCTGATAGGCTGACAGCAGGCAGGTGAAAGTGGGAAAGGCACAGGACTAATTGGCTGATGGCAGACAGTTGTGCAGGTCCAGAAAGCAGGAAACCAGCGGGCAACAGTGCCTGGGGAGAAACACTTTTCCACCAAATTAACTCTGGTTCTTGAACCGGTTCCGTTCAGGTTTCTTAGAACCTTGGTGCTATCTAGCGAACCAGCCTGCGTTTCCACCATTTTTGAGTGGAACCATTGTAATCAAGGATGCGTCATCAACGGAGGGCGTTGCACAATGCACACCGGAAGGAAACAGTAGTAGCAAGATGGCGGATTGCATTGATTACCTGTGAGCTCTTGTTCTGTTATTATTCCTGTAGAATATGACACGGCCACTGATGTTGTCACGGTTCGCACTTGAAAACCTGCTATTTTTTGGTTCCAGCTGGGAACCAACTTTTCGGGTTTCGAACCAATTTATTTTTGGTCGAAATGCTCCGAACGGTTCAAAATTAGGTGCGCGAACCGGAACGGAACCCGTTCCATGTTGGTGGACAAGGGGTAAGAGGGCACTCTGGCCCAATCCCAAACCAGCCCCTACCCACTACCACTTCACCACCAAGTATCACTCCAAATCAAGTTACACTCGTCGCTGTGCAGGGCACTTCTAATGAAGGGGGAGGGTAGAAATAAATTGACAAACTATGGGACGCCCTTGCCACTCCACCTGAAGAACTGGAAGCAGTCCTCAACATGGCAACCGATAGACGCCCTGCTCACACGGCTGTTTTGCCGCTTCAAATTTTATGAGAGGCAAGGATAACAGGTTGCAACTGTCACTGTGAACGCATAACATCCAAAACCATGACAATGATGTGAAGACTTTTTTTTATGCATGCATATAGACATTTATGAGGTTTGCAAAGTCATGCAACCTTAGGGACAAAGAGATATTCTCCTTTTTTAGTTTTAAACGTACCACACATTCCGTGATTTTGTTTGAGACTGTAAAGTCGGCATGAGAAAGACAAAGGTGTGTGTGCATGATTGAAAATACTTGACAAAGTAGAAAGACGGAACTTAACATTTGTGTGGTGTTTCCTCCATTCTCCTGTTGCAGGTACGCTTCCTGCTAGCTGACATTCGAGTCTGCATTGATGCAGACTCGCTGTCGGAGGGTTTTACAGTCCACTTACACTCCCCGCTAATTGGTTTGGGACAGCCTTTAATGTGGCGAACCCTCCATGTGAACGCACAAACGAAGGGGGAGTGGATAGGGCTAGGGGTTAGGGGCTGGTTTGAGATTAGGCCAGAGACTGGACAAGGGAGAGATGGAGTTAGAGGAAGAAGGAGATGGAGTGAAACTGATGTTACTGTCCATTGAGTTAATATGTTCCGTGAAAGCCCTAACCTCCCATGTTCTGATCTTCACCCAGGTGTCATCCACATATCTGAACCAGTGACTTGGGGCTTCTCCCTCGTAGGTATCCAAGGCCTTCCTCTCCACTTCCTCCATGTACAAACTGACTATGATGGGGGACACCGGTTTCTGTCTGTAGAAAACATCCTTGTATTTGAAATATGTGGTGTTCAAACACAGATCCAATAAGGAGCATACATGGTCTGGATTGAGGTCTGTTCTGTTGTTCGGGGTGCAATCTCGGAACCCATCGTCTATCAGTCTGACGACGATTAGACTCTGGGGGCGACGGCCAATATTTCGGGGTTTCCGGTGTAGCCAGCCGACATCCGGGCCAAGACTTCCTCTTCCGTGCGCCGGTCATTGTTTACAGTCCGATTAGCAACTTGAGATGCGAGAATGGAGTTGGAGTTGAGAGACGACATCTCATATGCAGATATCTGTTTATAGAGATTAGCCGAAATGCACGGAAGAGGAAGTCTTGGCCCGGATGTCCGCTGGCTACACCGGAAACCCCAAAATATTGGCCGTCGCCCCCCGGAGTCTAATAATCGTCAGACCAATAGACTATGGGTTCCGAGATTGCTTAGGGTGTGGTCCTGCCTTAGTTGCTCCCTTACGGTCTCAACTGCTAGTGATGTGACATCCTATGATACCATTGTCTCGTCAGCTTCCAGTTTAAATCCTTGTTGACAAAGTCCCCAGAGTTCTGTACGTGGTGCACGGTGTTGCCAACAAGAGGGATGCATTTTCCCTGGAGCCCCTCGATAGCTTTGGCTAATTCCGAACGAACAGCATTAGTTTCAGTATCCAGTTCACTTGAAATACTCACTTGACAATGAAACTATGGTTGAGACATTTTTTCATAAAGTAGTTTTTTTGCGTAATTAATTCAGCCAAATATTAATATTATTATTACTATCATTATTATTAATAGTAGTAGTAGTAGTAGTAGTAGTAGTAGTAGTAGTAGTAGTAGTAGTAGTAGTAGTAGTAGTAGAAGTAGTAGTAGTAGACATTCCAGACATTTTGGACTTAACACTATAGATTGATTTCTAGTGATTTTACCTTGATGGAGACGTGGCCACTCCTCTTCTCCGTCTCTCCCAGCATGGCAGACAGCAGAGAGGACTTCCCTGAGCCCACATGGCCGACCACAGCCACCAGGGAACCCCTCTTTACCTTCACGTTGATCCTTCGCAGGCATGGTGGCCCCTCCTTGGACCAGGCAAAGGTTCCTCCCTCTATCACAACTCCATCCCCATCTGGGACAGACAGAGACCGAGATTCTTAAAATTGATTTCTTTCCTCCCATTGGATTTTAAGCTAAAGGAAAAATCCACCCCTAAAACATGTTAACACTGTTCAAAAGCAGCTGTTGGCAATGTACCTTACGTTCCTCAGGTTTTAGTATCAGCCCCTCAGGAAGACAGCCTCGTTCTAGTTCTTTGCTCCAATATTTAACAATTATACCATCATAGAAATCCATCATAGAAGAGGAAGAGATACCAATTTCTCCACCGGGTACCTCCGGTACCCTCAATAGACCAGAACACAATTCAGTCATAAGACATGCTGCATTTTGGGTAAGGTGATCATAGACACGCATAACTCAGCAGCACACCTACTTCCCAGGGCCATGCCCTCTTTTTGCCAAATCTCTTCAACTCGACATTTCATTTCAACACAGACATTTCTTTTAAATCACTTCTTAAAACCCATTTTTATAGACTTGCTTTTATGTGGTCGTCTTTTTATCTTTTATCGTATTTTTATGGTATTTTTATCATCTCTTTCTAATGTCTTTTTATCGTCTTTTATCTTATCTTAATTTTATCTTAATTTAATCTTATTTTTATTTTATTTTATCCTTGCTGTTTATTTTGGTTTTCATCTTACGATTATCCCACTATTTACTTGGATATTGCTCTTTTCCATCTCTGTCCTCCTATCTGATTTTAATCCCTGTTTATTATTGTTTCATTGCTTTTTAAATTCAAATTTTGAGTATTCTGCTTTTATTTTGTCTGTCAAAGCACTTTGTAAATTCTGTTTTTATAGGTGCTATATAAATAAAGTTATTATTCTTATTATTGTTATTTCAGCCACAGCAAGAGTTGAAAAAAATGATATAACCTACCGTAGGGGTGGTGGGGATGAGCAGGGGTTTATACAATATGTATAAGTTATTTTCTTTCATCTTTATTATTTTATCTAATTACTGAAAACAATTTTCTGTGTTTCCTTTGTTTAATTTTAGAGACCCCCTTAAAGATCAACTGTTGCTTCTTTAGGGGGGTCAGGGGTCATTCAGGGGTGCTCAGCCCCCCGAGACCCCCCCCCCCCCCGCCGCCCCCTATAAACTGCATCCTGATAAGTCAGTCTCAGTACCAAACAACAAGTCAATGCTTATTAAGCATTAACTAACCCTTATTAAGCATTAACTAACTCTTAACTTAGTGTACCCTTATTGTAAAGTGTTACCAATTATTTATTTGAAAATGTCACAGATTATTACTATGACTTGCAGTATACATACACTCTTCTGTAGCATTTCTTTGAAAGAAGAGAAAAATCCACTGCAGAGGAGTCTGTGAGGACTATAACAATAACGGCACTCTCTCAATACTATTAAAGAAGCTGCTTTGTAGAATGTGTTGAACAGGTTAGCGAAGGAAACAGACATGGATTTCTGTGTGTGGTGTAAGGTCAGCGGGGGTTTCTGCTCTCTGGAAATGGGAACTAACTTCATTCTGTGGGACAATTTCAAGATTATTTTTGCTCTTTTCTGCTTTAATGGGCAGTTTATAGTGGAGAGAAACAGGGAGATGACACACAACAAAGGTCCTACACTGGATTTGAACCCAGGATATTGTGGATACATGCTGCGTCTAAAGGGCATTTTATACTTCGATGAAAATAGTGTCTGTTGCGTAACTGCCCAAGAATCTCAACTTTGCATGGAGTCTACGAGGAGTCGTGCACTCTGATTGGTTGATCATAGGTGGGATCATGACGGCATCTTCAAGCTCCAGCTGCTCCAACATCCCATCCCATTCCTCCAGCTGCGTTGCTACAGTCGCGTGTTTTTCATGTTGGTTTTTACCGGTGATTGTCCTCACATCTGCTTCCTATTCCTCTCTTCTATGTTTTGTTTTGGTGCGATAAGATGTTTTTTTAAACACTGCCACCCTGTGTACCTGATTTCAACCCCCCCCCCCCCCAAAAAAAAAAAAAATTGCAATTATGTTGCAGCTTTTTCCAGTAGAGTAAGGTTCAAGAGGAACTACATCTGTAAGCATTTTGAATTGGGGAAAGGAAACTTATTTTCAGCTTTAAGCCACCAGAAAGACATGTTAATGTTTCAAAGGTTCATCCTCTTGGAACAGCAGTCATTTTACAGAATACAATTGAATTTGAATTATGTGCATGTGTGTGTGTTCTCCCTACCAGTGCTGTAAGGGACTCGCTCCACATTGTCTGGCTTGAGTTCATCCTGGCAGAGGAACTTGCCCAGACGTTTGAGGGAGACGACGGCCTGCGCCAAGACAAACCATCCACCACAAAGCCATTACACATCTGGCAGCTTCACTTACTGCAGGCTGGCCAACAGTTTACAACAGTTTATGATTGCTGTCTGTCATTATCTTCACGTTTGGATAGCCAAGGGATTACGTGGGGTACAATCTCTGTCACAGCAAGATGAATACAGCTCATGGAGTTTGCCAAGAAAGCTATGAAAATTGAATCAGGAAAATTTTGTGAATGTAATTTAGGTGAATGTCATTCATTTCTGGCATTTTGCTACTCATGATGAATTCATTGGCAATCAAATTTTTAAAGGAATAGTTCCCCCAAAAATGAAAATTCTGTCATCATCTACTCACCCTCATGCCAAATGAAACACAGGTGAAATTTGTTAGTCCATATAACACACAGGGAGGTTGCCAGCACAACTTGGTAGCAGCCTTCTCCAAAACAACTGAAGTCTGAAGAACTGGTCCCCACTGACTTCAGTTGTTTTGGAGAAGGTTGCTTTGGAGTTGTGCTGGCAACCTCCCTGTGTGTTATATGGACAAACTTCACCTGTGTTTCAACTGGCATGAGGGTGAGTAGATGATGACAGAAATTTCATTTTTGGGTGAACTATTCCTTTAAGGGTCGTGTTTGCAATCCTTTATGTAATATTATCAGAAATCAAACAACAACGGTTAGAATAGCAAAAACCTCAGAACCTCTGCTAATACTCCATGCTAATTACTTTGGATGGAACAAGACAACGGCCAATTTCCTCATCAATTTCTCATAATAGTTGCCCATTAGTGATGATGTCATTTCTCCTGACCTGCATGGTGGTGCTCATGGCAAACGGAAGCTGACTCAGCGGAGTCTTCAAGATGTTGATGAGGGCCATGGAGACGAAGACTTTCTGAGCATCCAGTACGTTCTTCTCATCGATCAGCACATAGACTCCAAACATGGTGAACGCTATCTGCAGGGAACACAGAATGCAAGAATCTATAGGCTTCACTGGTCAGGTTTAAAGAAACAGGACAGAACATTTAAGCATTTATTTTATTATTCCACTACTCACTAGTGCCAGAAGTGTTCCTTTCATTGGGAATGTATTGCAATCTTTTGTGGTATGTAGGGGAGCGTAACTATGTTCCCAGGGTCCTATGTTCCCAGGGTCCTATGTTCCCAGGGTCCTAAGTTCCCAGGGTCCTATGTTCCCAGGGTCCTATGTTCCCAGGCTCCTAAGTTCCCAGGGTCCTATGTTCCCAGAGTCCAAAGTTCCCAAGGTCCTATGTTCCCAGGGTCCTATGTTCCACAGTTCAACATTCTGTTAACACACATTAACCGTTTTTACCCTTTTATTGGAACAAGGCTTCAAAACAGCTATATAAACACAACAAAACCAATGGTTATCATTTTATTTGATTTTGAAGGTCTCTAACCCTAACCCTAACCACAACCAACCTAACCCTAACCTTACCCTAACCCTAACCCTAACCAAGAACTGGGGAACATAGCACCCTGGGAACATAGGACCCTGGGAGAGCACATATGTAGAACTGGGGAACATAGGACCCTGGGAACATAGGACCCTTTGTCATGTTCCCATTATGTGCCATATAAATCTGGGGAACATAGGACCCTGGGAACATAGGAATGACTCCGTATGGGGAACAGTAGAATTTTAATTTTGGGTGAAGGCAGGAAAACACCCTGGGAGGAAACCAGCGCACCTGGAGCAAACCCACACAAACACGCAAACCCCACACAGAAAGGACCAGGGCCAAGATTCCAACCCAGGTTGTTCATGCGAACACTCAAACTCCATCTCAATCTTAAAACTCTAATTTATAACTATGTAGTTCATCATTTATGTCAGCATGCCAACATCTCTCACCAAGAAGGAGGAGGAGTTGAAAGAAGCCAGGGATATGGAGTAGAGGATCTGGGATTTCTTCAGCGCGTTGAGCTCCCCCTCTCTCAGGCCTCCTACCCGGCTCAGGAAGGCCTCCTCCCAGGCGTAGAACTTGAGGATCTTGATGCCATTCAGAATCTCATTCATCAGCTTGATCCGTCCATCCATGAACTTCATCTGGACCTCCTAGGAGCAGAACAGGGGCATTTCCAGGAATAGCGGACACAGTTAGAATCCGGACTCAGGAATGAGGGGATTTCGAGGAAAATATTGTGCTGGGCACACGTGGTCAGAGTGTGCTACACTGAGTATTAACCAGATTCTGCCTAGGGTGAGGCATGACTGAGGTTTGAGTTTTTGGCACAGAAATAAATTCCAGTTAAACCGAACAGTGACCATGAAACATGAAACAGTGCAACACTATTTAAAGGGGCATTATTAGGGGCAGCTTTATAACCCCATAATTTATAATTTATATTTTAAACTGTGCAATACTGATTCTGGTAATAATTTTGTGCAATAATTCAACTGTGCAATAATTATTTAATTATTTACATTGTTGTATATATTGTAGTATGATGCACATATTTGTACATATTTCTTATTTCTCTTATTTCTATATTATTATTGTTATATATTGTAGTATAATGCACATATTTTACATATTTCTTATTTTCTTATTTCTATTTTTCTTATAATTTCTCTATGCTTATATATATTTCACTTCTAGAATGTGCGCAACTGCAACGTAACCCAATTTCCCCTCGGGGATCAATAAAGTATTTCTGATTCTGATTCTGATTCTGATTATAATCTTTGATTTTTATCGACCTCTATCAGTGATCAAGAAATTGCAACAGCATCAACAGGTCTCTGGCACAGTTTGAGGTGGCCTGTATTGACACACATAATAAAGTCATATTGTCGTGACAGAGATGAGTAAGCTAGCTAATGCAAAATGCTAGAATAATAATACTGCTTTGTCATTTGCTGTTTTGGCTTGAGAACAAAATGGGACACCAGCCTGTAGGATTCATCATCCCTGTGTCGGGTGCTGCAGGGGACATGGGGTGGGGCTTCCCCTGGATGTCTCGGGGGGGCTTGGCGGCTGGAGTGCCTGGGGTCTACGGGGCTGTCATTGCTGTGCGTGGGGTATTCTTTGATGGGCGGGGGGGTTTGGGGAGTGGAGCAGTCGTTTGAAGTGAAGGCAGTGGTTTGGGGCATTGTCGGTGTCTTGGCTGTGCCTTTTTTGATTGGTCGGTGCTGCCTTGACGGGTGGAGTCATTGGTTTCGTTCGGAGGTATGGAGTTTTCTCAGGGGCTCCAAACTTTTAAGACTCAAACTTTTTAAAATTTTTTATCATTTATTTTGTAATTGTGTTTCTTCTTCACGTTCACTTTTATCTGTTTGCCTCTATGTTTAGTTGCATGTCTGTTCGTTTTCTAGTTGTATTCATTTATCCCCTGTATTACCTTTTATTCCTTTTTTGTTATTTTTTATTTATTTATGTTTATTATTCAACGTGTTTTATTTATTTGATTGTGGTAAATTCTGCATCATTGTTTTTGGGGATTTTTACTGTATGTAAAGCACTTTGTAAACTTTGCTTTTAGAAAAGTGCTATACAAATAAAGGGATTATGATTATGATTATTATTATTATCCATCATTGAGAAGTTGAGGGGTGCTGTTACTTATTGCACTTTTAAACTTCGCCTTCTGAAAAATTAGACTAAGAAATGTATATGCATATAGACAATGGCCACACATCAACCTCAGACAGATGCTTTACAGTATTCATAAGATGACAAGTACAACTCCTCTCTGTGCAAGTTCCCAAGTCTGGAATGCTTCTGCCAAATATGGCTTACTTGAGGAGAGAAAAGAAATAATAACAGAATATCTGGTTTAACAAGCTTTATTGCCTGTGGTTGTTCTCCAGATGTGTAACGTGGTAGCATCAAAGTGTGTGTGTTTGTGTGTTTGTGTGTGTTCCCTCACCTGCAGTTTGCTCCTCATTTTAGCAATGACGCCGTTGAGAGGGAAGATGAGGATGACAGTGGTGATGCCCGCTAAAGCAGACGGACCGAGACGCTGTCAGTCATGGGGGGGAAAGAGAGAGAGAGAGAATAGAAGGTAGGAAGGAAATTTGAGGGGTCAGAAAAGGTAAGGAATGAGGGTAAATTCTGAATTCTGAATTCACAAGTCTGCACCTCTTTGGGCGTGCGTTTTACACTTTTATTTTTTTATTTTTTTGGTGTTTTTCTACCTGCCAGAGGAAGTAGAGACAGAGGGAGATCTCTATGGGTGCCACCCACACAGCGTTGAAGTAAACCACAAAGTCCATGAGTTTCTGGATGTCGGCCGACACTAGGTTGACGATCTCTCCCACCGTGCACTGGCGCCGCGCCGCACTGCTGAGCACAAGACACTGGACGGGCACAAACACCGCATTGGTTCATGTGCACTGCTACGGAAGCCGAGAACGGCCGTGCTTGCAATTATTTTTTTTAATGCCGTTATCTTGAGATCACGAGTTAATTATCTCGTGATCTCGAGAAAACGAGCTTTGTTATCTCGAGATAACGAGATAATCAACCCGTTACCACGAGAAAACAAAACGTTGTTTCCTCTTATGACTTATAATGTTTATCAGAGATCAGGAGTGCCATGCCAGCACGCATAGATGGCGTCTTGACAACTGTAGCAACTGATTTAAGCTGAAAATGTCAAATCATTACTGATCAATGCATCAGACAGTACTTCAATCAAGGTCCAACACAGGCAGAAATTGCATTGTGATAAAATTCAGATCAGTCCTCGTCATTTAAGGAGAAGACTAGCAGTTATGAATCCTCCCCGACAGTCATGACAGTGATCTTGAAGGCTGAAATCAGTTGGGATCAAATGAACCAGTCACTCATTTTCGAGTTCTCCATAATTATCCCGTGATCTCGAGAAAACAGAAGTCGTTTTCTCGTGATAACTTATCTCGTTATCTCGAGAAATCGGCCTTGTGTTATCTCAAGATAACGAGATAAATTAACCCGTTATCTCGAGAAAACGAGCTTTGTTATCTCGAGATAACGAGATAATTAACTTGTGATCTCGAAATAACGGCAAGCACGGCCGTTCTCGGCTTCCGTACACTGCTGTGTCTAAGAGGCTGTATTTTCATTAGGTCGTTACCACTTTATTACCATGTTACCACTGCCTGTGGTAATAACCTTATAGACCAGCCTGGCCTGTAAGTCACTGCTCCTGCTAGCAGCTAGCTAGTTTTCACCTCAGTTTCATTTCACAATTCACGTTACTTGTAGAAGTATTTGGCTAGCTAGAAGATTCATTTCAAGTTCCCTGGTTTCCTGATAACATAAGTTGTACCATTTTATAACATTTAGGCTTGGATATTGTTTGTTGGACTTCATTCTTTGTTGGGTGTGTAACGTTAGCATAGTAGGCCTTGCTAATTAGTGTATGTTAGCTGTAACATTAGTTGTTAACTTGTAGTATTGAGCTATTCTTGGCGATTTGATTTGATTAAATTATTTGCCAAGACACTTACAGCAAACAATAATAGTTTGGGTATTGATGTTGGACACGTTTTATGGGAAGGATGGGTGTAAGAATGAATGATATGCTAACCTCATTTTCCATTCCTCCTGCCCTTGCTGTTTCTTTCTTTCTTTCTTTCCAGTGCTCACATCCTTACTTCTACACAGTTTTTCTTTCATTCTTTTTGCTTTATCCCTCCCAAGGCCCTCAGGGAGTTCCTACCTTCCTGTAGACCAGGCCCATGACTGCGGTTTTGACCCTCATGCCCACAGTGAAGCAGCAGTACATGTACTGGTGGTTGAAGAGCGACTGGAGGCAGGACAGCAGGAACAGGAGGAAGGCGTACAGGTAACCCTTCCACAAGTCGGCGTCCGTGTCCCGCATGAAGCCCAGCAGCAGGCTGGGACAGGGAAGACAGCGCATTGGTACGTTATAAAGGACCTTGACTATTTTCATTCTTCATTCAGACAGTAAAGCAGGGAGGGAAACAGAGTAGAGAAAACTTGGTGGGATTCAATCCAAGAGTGTGAGGGCACCTGTGGTTCTACACAACATAAAATGTGTTACCAGCAACCATCAAATGTGAGGTATGAACGCATCAAGCAATCAGTCATCAACACTCAACTCATAACAACCACTCCACCTCGTATTAAGTGATGCTTGCCTCTCTTGTTACAGTCTTGCTAATGTGTGTAAGCTTTGCAACTTGCAAAATGTGTTTGTCATAGCAAAATGAAAGCAAAAAAATACAAAAATAAGTGACAATGAAATACACCAGACACAATAAATTAATAAAATAATATAAAGAAAGGAAAACAATTAAACCAAAAACACTATATAATCATGATGTGAATAAAAATTCAAACAAAATAAAGTAGAGAATAGTGTGTGTGTGTGTGTGTGTGAGAGAGAGAGAGAGAGAGAGAGAATGTATGTGATATTTGATTGCTGTAACAAATGTTTAGGTTTATGCATCTTCGCTGTCATTTGTGTGTGTGTACAAATGGTTAGGCTTCATCAAAAATCTCTGGAATACCATGATGTAGCCAGTTGCAATATTCAGTGTGTAGAATTTGATGGAGATTGAGACAACTTTGCAGGAGTAATAAAAAAAAAAATGTATTGGCCGAATGGTGGCACTGTGGAGCACAGCTATGACACACTTGGGGGCCCATTCCAAACATTTATGTGAACTTTGGTTGTTCTACCTTTAAGCATATAAAAAGTATGCCTCACCTCATCTTTTTTCAATTTCAAAAGTCTGTGCCAAGTTGCAGTTTAGGAAGTGCGTTGTGTGCAAAGTTTTGTGGAGATTGGATCAACTTGTTGGGAGAAATGGTTTTCCATAAAATTCAAAATGATGAAACTGTCAAGGCAGAATGGAAAGCAGTATGTGCGATTCATGTTGAGTGAAGGAAGCCTTACAGTACAGGATTTATTGGCCAATATGTAAAGTTGCTTGTTATAGTGGCATCACCTGGCTGATCGGAGTATTTTTTTACCTGAGTAGTGGGAGAGATTTGAAACCTCTTTACCAAGTTTGATTGATCTAGCATGAAGAATTTAGGAATTATGCCTCGACAATTTTATTCTTCACATGCTTTTTCTGGTAACACTTTATAATAAGGGTCACTAAGTTAAGGGTTAGTTAATGCTTAATAAGCATTAACTAACCTAACTCCCTAATTAACAGTTAACTAATGTGTCTGGTAATCATTTACTAATGGTGTTCATGTTAACTAAGGTATTAATTTATACATTATTTAATAGTCATCTTTATAAAAATTAAATAATGTATAAATTAATACCTTAGTTAACATGAACACCATTAGTAAATTGCACATTAGTTAACTGTTAATTAAGGGTTAGTTAATGCTTATTAATCATTAACTAACCCTTAACTTAGTGACCCTTATTGTAAAGTGTTACCCTTTTTCTTATACCAAAAGTGCTAAAAAGCTCTAGATATTCAATTTGATTTCAGATATAATGAGCACACACCACTGACCTGAGCACCTGCGGTATGGCAAACATAAAGGCATCATGGACGAGCAAGCAGAGGGTGCCACAGAGGAAGTAAAGTCCGAAGCTTCGCCCAAGGGTGCGGAGGAGGCAGAAGCCGGAGCTCTGCTCCCTCCTCAGCTTCCTCAGCAGCTGGGTCTGCTCTGTCAGCCTGGCCGGCCCGCTGGAGCAAGACACCCTCATAACACCACCCTCCTTCCTGGTAGCATAAGAGAAAGAAACATACACTGCTTTCACTACTCTCTGAAGTTAAAGTTTCAAGGCACTAGATAGAGAGAAATGGGCCGTAGGGTGAAGCTCGAGACACGGATCAGAGCAAATCCATGATGTTCTAAGATCTGGGGCCTGTCTCACGATGCAAAATGACAATGCAAAATTAACTTTGGGCTTAACCCTGGCTTTTCAGTCTCATGATGGTGGCTCACTTTTAACCCTTTAACACCTAACCTGCTCTGGATCAGTTATGTTCAAGCTATTGGATCCAAACGTATAAAAAGTTCGCCTCCTCACCAATCAGCTCTCTGGAAAAATGGCATCAAGACTCCTAAAGGATCCCATGGACTTGGGTGCACAGGTATTAAGAAGGAGGCAACCCTTTTTCTTTCACTGATGATTTGTTATATCAGAGATATAATAAATGTTTCCAGGCAATTTGCCTACTCTGGTTATAAAACAGTTATCAATAATGAATTAAATGTACTGTTCCTTATTAAGTGTACTGAAACTGACATTCTTTCATAGGATTCCAAAGGGTGATTGGTCCAATAGATTGCATCCATATTCCCGAACATGAGGCCCACTTTGTGAATAGAAAATCTTTTCAAAGCCTCAGTGTGAAGACACAACATTGTTGACAACATTGCCCACTTATCAGATGGGGCAGTGATAAGTCTATTTACTTTATGCATTTACGCTATCGGCAATTGTCCTCCAGCAATCCTCTCCAGTCCTGGAAGTGACTGCTACTATTCACAGTAATATCTTCGTATTGCTCATATTTATTTATTACAATAGTATGGTCTTCTTAACATAAATGTTAGTGATCCATTTCTTGCATACTTCCCACTTTTACAGTCTACTAAACATGTTGAAATTGTCAGCAGCATATGTTTACATAACCCAAACACAATTGCTTATAGCCTATTTTATTGCCTTTATTTTAGGATATTATTTGGTTTGGAGTGTGAAATTCTCTGTGCTAACGGTGTATGTGCACGTGGAACAACAGGGAGGAGTTTATCATATGTATACTGTAGTAGTCTTACTGCTGTAGCTTGGCACACTGCTGAGCCCAGTCTTTCTCCAGATCTGAGATAATCTGGTGTGAGGAGTCCTCCTCCCTCAGAGACCACAGGTCCTCCAACTGCAGGGGGCAGCGGTAGCCCCGCACCACCAACCTGACAGACAAAAAGAAGGAAAGAAAGGAAATGTGTTTTTTTTAACATTTTAATTATATAATTTCTGTAGGCTCTACTAAGGTCCAGATTGACTAATATTGCATTGCGAGGGCAATTTGCAAATTTTTGGTGTTGGGACACGAAATTACATGAGATAAGATCCTCATATTCTATATATTATGCCATGCGGCCGCGTAGCTTCGGGTTGGGGTGGTGCAGGGGAGAATATTTAAATGATCCTTCTCTTGCACCTGCCCACTTGGTGGCCAGGTTTCTGACATTAGTATGTTTTTTTGCGGATTGGCGCTCTTAGGAGGCCAGCCACATTCCCTTTAAGACAAGCACTTACCATTAATTTTGACAAATTGATAATTCTATTGGCCTAAACAGAAATGCAGCACACATCAAATAGGCCTAAAAGCTGTACCATACATCCAATTATATGATGGCCTTTTATTAATTAACATATTATATGGATTTGCATCACTGCACTGTTCATTCATTGGGCCTAATCTGTGTATATATTTAAGTGCAATTATTATTTCTCCAAAATGTCCACAAAGTAGGCTACATTTCCTTTAAAGACCTTACCTTTTCTTTTAAGACCGTTTCCACACAATAGCTGACAAATATAATTTTGTATACACACAGTGGCTGCTGTACTTAAAGGAATAGTTCACCCAAAAACTCTAAAGAACAGGTCCCCATTGACTTCAGTTGTTTTGGAGAAGGCTGCTACCAAGTTGTGCTGGCAGCCTCCCTGTGTGTTATATGGACTAACAAATTTCACCTGTGTTTCATTTGGCATGAGGGGGAGTAGATGATGACAGAATTTTCATTTTTGGGTGAACTATTCCTTTAACCTCACCTTTTCTCCAGAGGAGACATTGCATAGTAGAAAAAGAACATGTGTTGCAAGTCACAATGTCAGGGAACCCTCTATGATTCTCCCTCTATAACGCTATTCTACTCATTATGCACGGTTAATGAATATCATGGCATTCTGCTTTGGTCATTTTTCATTTAATGAATTTAATGGGCCTGAGTGTTATTTCACTTGTGACAGTAGAAGACAGTCATACCCACTGAACCACCAGAAGAAAAACTTGGAGAGAAAAGAGGCGTCCTCTTCTGGACAGGCGTTCTGATGAAAGAAAACACACAGTGCCCGTTCACAGTAAGACACAATTCCCACATAATATTCTGATTATCATAGACAGTTTAATCCAGGTTGACCACAGAGTTTTGAAAGAGTGTAAATGTAAGACTTTATAAGCTTTTTAAGGCAGATACAAATAAAATTTAAGACCAATTCCACCCCAAATTTGCACAATCAAATTGCTCCCAGAGCTAAAAGCAGAAAATCTATAGCTGCTCCTTTATTTTATTTGCAGATTGATCTTGAGGACTTCATTTCTTTGTAGTGGCTGATACTTAGGAATCAGAAAATGAGTCCATATCAGCATAACATTTTCCTGGGTTCAGTCACAAAGCAAAAATCGCACTGAAAGTCAACAGAGCAGCTCCATCATCAAGAGTCTTGGCTGAATGGTTTCAAAAAAACTTAGGTCTAAGGTGTGCCCTACCTGGACGTAGGTGTGTTTGGCAGTGATCGGCCTGCGGTCAGAGAAGCAGCTGAGAATGAGTTGGGTGAGCTGGAGGGAAAAGTAGACAAAGAAGGCCACAAAGCGCATGGTGTCCGCCGAAAACCCCTGAAACACAAGAAGTTAGAAGTTCAGTTTACACTATTTATCCAATATTGATTCAGCAGTGGTGGGCACTGCACAGCGGCAGAACAAAATAATATTGAGTGTTAGTGTGAGAATGGTGAGTGTGGAATTTATCTCCTGTAATCAGAGTAGAAAGTTTATCCAAATATCCAAATGACAACAG
Organism: Centroberyx affinis; assembly: GCF_046629955.1. Taxonomy (NCBI): domain Eukaryota; kingdom Metazoa; phylum Chordata; class Actinopteri; order Beryciformes; family Berycidae; genus Centroberyx; species Centroberyx affinis. The sequence goes on along the minus strand of NW_027283450.1, from coordinate 11,579 downwards.
GATGTGATTTCATGGATGTGAAATCAAAACCAAAAGCGCCCATCGACCAGGATTGCTACCAGTAGGATAGAGGAGATACACTTGTGCACCTAACTCACGACTGCTTTAGATGTCATTAGTTGACTCTGGATAGGTAAAGAAAAGAGTAATCAAATGTGGGCCAAATAGCAATCTGACCTATATGCCAGATTTATGGAGTTTATTGTAGTGTAGAGAGTTTTGTTCTGCCTGATTTGCACGGAGCCAGAATTTAATTGCGCTTTTTTGAATTTGGATATTCAAGGCGAATATACCAAGTTCTGCTCTACATGCATTATTTGGGGTATTTTGATGAACTTCTAATTTTGTTTTACCATAAATCACTCCTATAGAACACAGCAGGTGTGATCAGTGAATTATATATTTTTTGCCAGATTTTTGTGGATATATCTGTTTTCCCAAATTATTTTTTTATTGCATACAAAGCTATCCTGGCTTTATTGCAAAGGCTATTTACTGCAAGGTTGGAGCTCCCTGACCGCACTGATCTCAGCCCCCAAATAATTATATGAGCCCTTCTGCTCCAGTCCAGTGTTTCCCAGAGTAAAGTTATATCTGGATACTTTTCCCTGAGATCTGGCCTTCCTCTGGAATACCATAACGATGGTGATAGCTGGGGCTGCAGATTGTTCCAACATCATTGCTAGTTCATTGATGTAAATGTTGAACAGTGTTGGACTCAAACTGCACCCCTGTCACACTCCCCACCCCTGTGAACAGAATTATGTTCTTTTGTGGCCAATTTTTACTGTACATTTTCCATGTCATGTCATATTATATATTTTACCCCCTACACCACTTTCAATGTAAAAGCCCATTGTGTCAGATTGAATCAAATGCCTTCTTAAAGTCGAAAAAACATGCAAATACTTTCACATTTTCACTTTTGATGTTTTTTTTCTCTCTCTCTCTGTCATGGTCAACAGTGTAAATATACGTCATTGTAAATATAGGTAATTCAGTGGATAAACACGAGGCAATGTTTGCTTAGTTAAACCACATTTTGTGTGTGTGTGTGTGTGTGTGTGTGTGTGTGTGTGTGTGTGTGTGTGTGTGTGTGTGTGTGTGTGTTTGTGACCAGCCATCATGTGCATGTGATCCCTGTGAGATCTTAGAGGAGCTGGTAACCTCAGGGTCATCTTTTAAATCACCTCTTTACAGATAGACTTATATAAAATCACTTCATAATATTACTATTATTGTTAGTAATAGCAATAGTAGTCACAGAAGTACTACTAGTGGTAGTAGTAGTAGTAGTAGGAGTAGTAGTAGTAGTATTTGGTCCTGTTACAATGTAGTGTAATACCATTTTGGTGGGTGAGTATCAACATGCCAACATGTTTTGCCCATTGTGTTACACAGGAGGTGAAGATAAATGTATCTATCTGAGGCAGACCTTAGATCAGGCCCAAAAAAAAAAGCCCGACCCTACCCGAGCCCGTGCACGTTCTGTCTGAGCCCGGCACGGGCCCGTCCCATTGCCTGCATTTATGGGCCCGAGCCCGGTTTAAAACCAAACTTTTTTAGTAAGTTGGCTGTTTATAAGTAAACTAATTCCGAGTTGTTTGAATGACAAAAATCTGTTCAGAATTACGTGCGGGATCTTACTGAGTACCCTACTTCCTCTCACAAAGCGAGTGGTGCCGTAGGCAGTGAAAACCCGACACTTACATTTCAAATCGTAACCTTTGATTGACTGGTGATAAAAACATAATTGACACAAGGAATTAACAATCACACTTTGCGGATTACAGAGAAATTTGAATGACAGAAATCTGTTCAGAATTACACACGGGATCTTAATGAATAGCACAACTTGTTTCAGTTGGTTCAACAAACCTGAGCAGCCTTTGCGCATGCCTATATATATATATATATATATATACACACATATATATGTATATATATATGTAAATATATATAGATATATCCGGGGCCTACATATAACATTCTGATTATCACACCAAATAGCTTACTCCCCACACCAATTATTGAAAACAAAAAAAAAAAGACATTTTATCTGACCACGAGACCAGCCCGAGGAATGGAGGGGAAATTCCTACCGGGCCGGTCTCGGTTTCGGTTTCGGGCAGAGAATCAAACCTCTGATCTGAGGGCAAATGGATGGCCTTGAGATTTGAATGTGCCTGGTTTGCTGTTCAAAAAAAAAGCAAACTGCACCACACTTCCTGCACAGCGCTGTATCTGTAAAAGATCGCACCCATCACCCAAACCAAACCCTAAAATAGCCCATCCCGTGCCGTACGCATTCAAGCACACTCACACATACTCACACGTACAGTGGAAACTAAACTTAGGCCTGACTCCGTGCCATAGATAATATCAGATGCATACATACTTGTTTTTGTGTCACATGCTATAGCTGCTTATTTGTGTGAAGGGCCTAGACGGTGATTGCTGTGTGTGAGGAGATAATGAGAGGGGGAAGACCCATGTAGAGAAAAGAGGAGACAAAACAGAGGAGAGATAGAGACCCACAGATCATGCTGATTTCCTCCGTCCTTCTGGTCCCACCTCCATTCTCAACAAAAACATGTTGGATACAAAGCTTTTGACTTGGCTACAAATATGGCGCCAAAATGAATGTTGAGATGACATCCGTGGTCGTCCATAGCTGCTACCTGCATTGTTTTATGAAAACAGAATCTAAATATCTTTATTTCTGATATCAGTTCAAAACAGTTTCCAATGCAGTTATATATTTATGATTTTTTTTTCTACCATGCCATACTATTATATTGAGAAAATTTTGTGAGCGTTTGGGTTGGCGAGAAAATACAAAACCAAAACTTCTAAAAAGGAATTGTAAGAGGAGACAGATAGCAAAATAGAGGTAAAGAATGAAAGAGTGTGAGAGATGAATGAGCAAATACAGAGAAAAAGAGAGAAAAGGAAGCACACACACACACACACACACAGACAGTTGTATATGATGATTTTGATTAAAGGGGAAGAAAGAGAGTATGCTAAAGAGTGAGGGTTTTTGTGTCTATGTTCTCATTACATAATGGCTAAATTGACCAACGGGACAATCTACCAAAAAACGTAATACCTCGTCAATAATCTGCTGGATGTTGGCCCTGAGGGGAACGATGGCGCAAACCACCGTCAGAGTCCAGAAGAAGAAGAGCAGGACGGACGAGCGGCATCCCTTCATCCTCTCCAGCTGGATCACGCAGACCGCCAGGATCTGGAGAGAGGAGAGGAAAGAGGAGGGGAGAGGAGATTGGAGGATGGAAGCAAAACATGAAATAAATCTGCATTGGTATGTTTGCCAGTCACTGCATCTAATATACCAAAAATATATAAAAAAGTGTTCTATACAAATCTTTTTCCAGATCATTATACTACATACAGTACAAAAACTATACATCTTTCTCTTTTAATCCCTCACAATTCTGTAACTTCTCTCTGTATGTTTTTTTTAGATGAAATAGGGGGGGAAGGGAAATTAGTACAGTGTCAATTTGAGATTGTCATTGTCGGTTCGTTTTCACGTGAACCAGAACGGGAATGGAGATCTAGCCTAAAAAAAAAAACGTCTTTTCCGGATGTTTTCCAAGTCATGTTATCTTGTCTGGCCTTGTGCCTTTAAAAGGAGCTGTATTGAGTTATCTTGCGTCTGGCTCTGCTTTAAAAAGCCATCTAACTGCAGCTTGGGGTGGCTGTGGTGTCTGCACCGACCACAGTTAGGGGTATTTTACTGTCTTTGTGTTGATATGTTTACATCTGTGGACATACTTCAGGGCAGTCCCTTTTTTTTGCCTGTGGTTACAAACTGCAACTGCATTGACACTGATTGATCACCGCCTCTAAGACATTTGCTAAACGTCGAGTTATTTCTGGTTCTCTTCACACACTGGATATACTGACAATACTTTTTTTTGCAAATCATGTTACGCAAATGCAGTCTGGAAATACAAAATCCACATAGAGGCTCGCGGATACCTCGACATCTTTTGAATCTGAGAAAAGCAAGCGTCACGTGTGCAAATGCAGTCATCAGGTGATCAATATGAAATCACACATTAAGGGAACCAATTAATGTTCCGGAGGAATGAGGTTGGAACATTCAGTATGTGCGGCTAAAATGGGCTCATCCACCAGCATAAGATATGATATGAAACGATACGACAGATACAACACGTTACAATACATTACAATATGTTACAATACGATATGATATAACACAACAAGACAAGATAAGATGTGATTTTGTTGATGTTATGTAATGTTTCAAAAACAGTATTGATTTAATATGTATTTACTGTTTTGCAAACTAAAACAGAGTTTTGTTTGTGACATATTCTTAAAATCTGCACTATTGTTTCGAGAAATGCTGCAATACATAATAGGTTAGATTTTTCACTGCAAAAAATCTTGCGATGTATGTTTTTGATACTGTAACCGACTGGATCAGAACTGTTTGGCTTCTACAGTTAGCATTCTATGTGGTATAAACACATTACACACCCTAAAACCCATGCTATTTTAGAGGCCTATCCTAACTTCCATTACAAAGTTTTCATGTTAGCATCTATTAGTAATCCTAGTGTAAGTAATTCGGTATTGAAACAATTTCTCTCAAAATCGCGGCATTTACATTTACAGCTGTAGTAATATTTAGAATAAGAACTGTTAGTTCTCCAACTTAAGACCTTGCACTTTAATTGTTTAATCTGTTGCAAATTTCTCAAAAACAAAAACACCACAGTGACAACTTTTTATGTCCTATAAAGGGGCTTCTCCTCTACCAACTGTAGATATATTTAAAAGATTATTCAACAAAAAGCTTTCCATCTCATTTTAATGATTTCTATCTCATAAATTAACTTTTTGAAAACTGTCAGCAACAGCAAAAATCGTGTCCATGTACATGCAGCTAACATATCTGTACTATCATAAGACATAACTCCTGTCTTATCAGGATTTTGTACCCCAGCTAATATACTTTCTTTTCATGCTACTAGCAAACAATATGTCATCACCAGGAAGTCTTGGAAAATGTATTAAAAATTTTGATTCTTGATTGCTTATTACCATGGTGAGGCTTCGTACGACAGGGCTGAGCAGGAAGACCATGTGCTTCTGGATCTCCTCATTCCTCTTCAACAGGAAGTAGACGATCTCCAGCAGACCGAAGGACGCCAGGCACAGACCAAGGAGCTGTGAACAGAGATGGCATATCGTATTTTACTTTATGTTGCACACACACACACACACGTACACACACACACACACCACATAAACTTAATTGCAATTCTAATCTGAACCCTTAACCTATACTGAACCTATACTAATTTTAACCCTAAACTCAAATCCTTCTTAAACCAGACTTAAATCTTACCCTGACCTAAACCCTAATCCCGATTCTAATCTTAACCTCAACCATGGGCGGAAATTACGGGGGGGGGGTCCAGACCCTGTTTCGAAAGATTGCGCCCCCCCCCATCATATGCCTCACAGTGGTTTGGTCCACTGCCTACCATCCCCGAACCCCCGAACACATCAGCCCTCGGTACAAGTGTCTGTGGAGCGATCTCTGGAAGTGTGTCAGTGGTGGCTGACCTCCAGTCAGTAGCTACTTTGCGAAGGTTAACTGAATTTTCAACCGATTTTCAAGCAGTTTGGTTTGTTACAAATGCCAGACGTGTATTTATGATACAGAATACTTGGTTGAATTAAAATGCGGGTTTTCATACCAAAATACAAAATACTACTATAAATAATTATTTTTTAGATGGTAACAGTAATATTTCTATAATATAATATTTAAGATTAACTTACCCTTCGTAATTAGGTTCTAAGTATATTCTTTTTTTCTTACTGCATGTAAAATGGCTGCCACTATGTAATTTTGTGTATAATTTTGGAAATAAATGAGACATAAGTGTTTCCTCTATATACATTTAATACAACAGTACTTTTGGCGGCACCTTTGGTGTCCCCTTCAGGAATTGCTCTTGAGAAATTTTTCTGTTTATTGCCCCCCCCCCCCCAACAGTGAAATGAAATATCCTCCCTTAACCTCAACCCCAAGATTTAATCCTAAACAAGGCTCTTGAAGAAATGGGGACTGACCAAGATCTTCTCACTCCGAAGATCTAAAACTCAAACTGGAAGTACAAGAAGACATACACACACACACACACACACAGAGACACTTACTGTTTTAGCGCAGCAGAGGCTGGATAGCGAGATGCATCCCTGGTCTCTGAACCACAAGTAGAGCAGGTAGAGAGGAGCACAAGCCCACAGGTAGATACATGGGAACCACACCAGTACAGTGTGCTGGAAACACTGGGTCAGGTCTGGGTGGGGCGTGTACCATGTTAGGTTCCAGTCCTAAAACACAGTGGAGGAAGAGGGATTCAAATGCTTTTTCCCCAGAAAGAAACCAACCCTGTTTATTCAGAACAAAACAGAAACATAAACGCATCACTTTCTTTGTGCCAGAGGTTTTTTTCCCGGGAAAGACCTACCAGACAATCAGGTGTCTAGAATAGCAAATGTAAAAGCTTTCATGAACTGGATATAGGTTGAATCACTATTGTGTATCAATTGGCAATAGAGAGTATGACATTATATGAAAATGTCACAGATTATTACTTTAATGTCTTTCCATGTTTGTAGCAACTGTTCCTACACCAGAGGGAACATTTCATTGACACCCTCAAGGTTAGTCCATAGTATTTGCATGTGTTGAAATTCTGGGTCTCCCCTTGTAATGTGAAAATCGACACTATTTTGTATGAAAAAGGGTCCAGACTGTCAGTATGGTGGATCTGCTGAGTCAGCACTAACAATTATTGATCTAACCATCAGGAGAGGACTCGTACTCTACAGGCTTGTGTAAACTAACTCGAGATTGGGTAAGAGGGCTATGACCCTGTCACCTAGAGAAAGCGAACTCGAGGTCACACGCACGATCTTGGATCAGATCCAGCTAGACTGTGTTGCACAAAATTTGAAGTTAGAAGTCGATTTATGTGTTTGTCTCTAATCACCTTGGTCTTAAAGAGTATTGAGGATAATACAAACAGTAGGACAATAAAAATGATAGAGTCTTCTGTGACAGATTTACACACTGCATCACTCGCTTTTCACATTGTCAGGTGTACATATGGAGGTTGTATGTACAGAAAATGTGCATTGTAACGTATTCATATGATCAAATCTACAGATTTAGGTATAGCATATGTACAAAAATATGAACAAAATGTCCACATGTGCATTGCTACCTTGTAAAATGTACAGATGGAGATACTGTAACAAATACACAAAAATGTGTCCAGATGTGCAAATGTGCATTTTTAGCTATTATCATTATCATTAAGTAGCATACTGTACATACAGAGATGTGAAAGAACAATGGAGAAGAAGAAGAACAACCTGGACAGAAATCAGACTTAATCAGTTTATATTACACTGTCTGATTTCCATCTTTTTTTTTACCTTACATAAAAGCTATTACAAATATACCTGTGGTATTCATACCTTTTATAATAATATTTTTGTAATATATCACAGAACCACAGAATATTGGAGGAAAAATCAATGCATCCAACCCATTTTTAAGATACATTTTTCTTTCTGTTATTTATTTATTAAACGGTTATTTGTCTCCCATAGCAGTTTACTTTTAAACGTTTAGAAATGCTGATGTAAAATTATTCTAACAATCTTTGGTTGCCATTTGGCCCTGCTCACATGGATAGACATACAGTATGTGTTCTATATTTACTGTATCATACAGTAAGTCAGAATCTGAATCGTGCCTGCATCTTTTTAAGCTAGAAAAGTTTGAAATGTTTGAGCCTCTGCCCGTCCCTCACTTCAATGATAGCTGGAATTGCAGGTCATTTCATGAAGAGTACAAATTTGCAAAACCGCAACCTCAAACCCACTGAACCATAGCTGCTGTTGTGCCAATGGAGTGTGACCTCTGTCACAGCTCTGCCCACAACCCTGATCTGGGGAACTTCTGTTTTTCAGTGTATAAGAAAAAGGATTAATTAGTATGTAAGTACAAAAACATGATATTTAGAAGTTGATTAGTGTGCCATAAAATTTTAGAATAGCCAAAGAATGGGACCTAGTCTGCTTTTCCATAGCAGATGGAAATGATTGTTTTGGTGTGTGTGTGTGTGTGTGTGTGTGTCAATCAAAGGTCGGATAGGAGCTGTGGATGAAGGTAAAGTGAAACAGCATGTTGAGTCCTTTCTCCATTCTGATCACGTCAATGACTGCACCATGCTGCTTTACCTGGTTATGATGAAAGAATTTAGAGTGAGAGAGGGAGTGAGCGAGCATGTGTTTGCATGTGTCTCCCGGCACTGACTAAACTCTGTGGTCAGTGAGTGCAGTCAGTGATTATCTGCCATACATGTATACACCGCAGTTATGATTTCATCAAGATCGGGGAGACCGGGGATGATTGTAACACATTTTGTCTCAGTCCCTATAACGCTGAGTGTTTTGGTGTTAGATCTCTCACATTTTGACACAAAGTGCTCACATTTGTCTGCAACAAATAGCAATCACTTTAACCTCTATTATAATATCACAGACTTCATGAATTGATGTCAAATACAAGGAGTGCCATTGTTACAACCTACCCCAAGTGCTAGTGTTACAACTCACCCACTAGCGGGGGTAAGTTGTAACAACAACAGTAAACAGCTCTAATGAAGAATGTATGACATTAAAGAACAACATGACTGTCAGTCACTGTGAGTGTGTGTGAGTGTGTGTGTGTGTGTGTGTGTGCGTGCGTCTTTGACTACACTGATCCTTTTGAAGTGAACCACTGCACATGCATGTATGAATCAGAATCAGAATCAGAATCAGAAATACTTTATTGATCCCCGAGGGGAAATTGGGTAATATGGTTTGACTTTTTTTTGGGTAGTATGGGTTGACTTTTGAACAAAAATAACTGAAATCTCAGTTAATTAAACTTAAATATACGTCAATTAAAACTTGGGTTTTAATTGAGGTTGAAATGTGGTGTTCCATCACATAACTGTTTAATAAATGAGTCACAGTAACACTTTTTTCAACAGTGTTACAACTATCCCCACCCCTGTCAGCCATTATATTTCTAGCTGTTGTAGAACGGTGCGTTTGAGATTAGCATGGATGGAATGCATCACATTTTACTTGAAAGACTACTGTTTAATCTAATACAAGTTCTATCATTTTAACTTCAACGATATTAGTGCTAATCAAAATATGAACTTGCTTCAAAAAATTACTTTCTTACCTCAAAATCATTTTTTTTGGCTGTCAAATTCATGATGCATATTGTACAGAATTCTTATTTCTCTTATTTCTATATTATTATTATTATTATTTTTATTCTCATTGTTATATATTGTAGTATAATGCACATATTTTACATATTTCTTACTCTTGTATTTCTATTTTTCTTATAATTTCTTATAATTTCTCTACGCTTGTATATATTCACTTCTACAATGTGAGCAGCTGCAATGTAACCCAATTTCCCCACGGGGATCAATAAAGTATTTCTGATTCTGATTCTGATTCTGATTCTGAAATCTGCATTTTTGCATATCAGCCATGAAACTGCACATGTAAAATCAGGAAGGAAGTGGGTGTGTACAGTAGTGATCATATGGCTCTAGCTTATCCCCGTTAAGTGGAAATGGTGCTGTTACAACTAACCCCATGTTACAACCATCCCCCCCCCCCGGGCCAGCACCATGCACTGTTGACCATGCTTGCAGATGGTGATGATGGCGCTATTTGCTTGTGCAGTGCTCTTTAGAGGGCTTGTTTGCACCACAACTTGATTTGGAACTAAGAATAACTGCCTTGTTTTTAATCCTGACAATCATGCATTTATCCTAGGGTTTGGAAAGGGTTTCATCTGCCCAAGTGTTGTAGAATTTATAGAAGACTATTTCATCCTAGAAGTTCACCAAAACTGAGTTATGAGGTTTTCACCTGACAGCAAAGTGCTGTTGGCTTCAAAACGCTCCGTTTTTGTGTAGGTGAATCAAAGAACTCAAAGAACTGGAACTTTCCATCTCCAACTGAAGAGGAGTGTTTGTGTGATATATAGTATGTCCATATGTATATGCGTGGTGGTCCTGGTTGTCAGAGCCAATGTGCGTCTTGGACTCTCCTCTGTGTGTGTGTGTGTGTGTGTGTGTGTGTGTGTGTGTGTGTGTGTGTGTGTGTAGCCACCATGTTTGGTTTGGACACAGATCAGCTCTACATTTTCAAGAGGTGATTCAGATGGCACAAGTTCTTTGGCTCAGTGTGCATTCTGTACAGTGTGTGTGTGTGTGTGTGTGTGTGTGTGTATGCCTATCGTATATGAATGTCAGTGAGAGAGAATTTGTGTGCCCTAGTTTTGAAGCATAGCCCAAAAAGTAAAAGTAAGACGCAAAACGCCCTCCATCCCTTTTCTGCAGACTGTTGCACCAGCAGGAAGACCAGATGTACTTGAGTACAGTTAAAAAAATGTTAGGAGGTGGGAAAAGTGAAAACAAGCCTATAAGAAATCCTAATAGGTATACATCTACTCAATCCAGTAATGGGACAGGTGGGTGACAGATGGTGTTGACAACCTATTTGGAATCTCATCTGTTTTGTATTGAAACATGAAAATCAAACAGGCATTTGTTCATTAACAATTAATTTCTGCAATGAGATACTTGCTAATAACAATGTACTATGGACTATGTAGTTAAGATTTCAATACAGATTGTAATAATGCAGATTAGTAGTGCTACCTGTGCATTCAACTTCTGTTCAGCAGGTTTTGCATATTGCCACTCTTTTAGATACCTTAAACTATAAGAAAATATAAACACTATAGAGTATAAGATACAAAAATATAAAATAGATAAGAACGAAATAATACTATATATGCACAGAATAAAAGAGTGAAATGTCCGGTACTGGGAGCAAGTGGAGCCAGTAATGCAGCGTAGTTGGAGAGATATTGCATAGAACAGATTATTGCACTTGAAGAGACTTTTATCCAGACTTTTATCAAGTTTTTTATCAAGTTTTTTATCAAGACTTTTATCAAGTTTTCCATCTTTCTTGCAAAATCCAAAGTAAGACCAAACTTGTGATTTGTAAGTATTTTGGCGCGCTGCATATTTCCTCATCGTCGGTCAACATCCTTGGAAAAAACAAAGGCGCGAGGAACACACACACACAAGAGGGGGGAGCAGAGAGCGAGGGGTGGGGGGTGGGGGGGTGGGGGGGCACGTGACCCATGTGTGAGCCTTCACACTCACAGGAGGACCGACAGGCAGAGAGAGAGATGAGATAGCTTTGGAGAGAACACAAGAGAAAAACACAATGCGAATGGCAAATTATTTAGATGCTAAAAAATAAAAGATACACGTGTCATATCGGCCTTTACCAAACACACTGAAGCCCGCATTGTATTATCCTCAATTCCCTCCCAATTTGTTAAACATTAAGCCTGATGCATCGGTTCAAAACGGTGAATCTTCACACCTTTCACACTT